>NC_050528.1:1518050-1565014 GCF_002922805.2 Oryzias melastigma
CAACCCCCCCAATCGTGACC
This sequence comes from Oryzias melastigma, assembly GCF_002922805.2. Classification (NCBI taxonomy): domain Eukaryota; kingdom Metazoa; phylum Chordata; class Actinopteri; order Beloniformes; family Adrianichthyidae; genus Oryzias; species Oryzias melastigma. The sequence goes on from NC_050528.1 coordinate 1,518,071, forward strand.
GGCGCCGTTCGTCATTTTGCGTCAGCCTCAACCTGAACGCAGAATGGAACTCTCTCCTGATTGGTGAAACTCGTCAATTGGCTGCAGAGCTTTAGGTGTGATTCAGATTGAAGAAAAGGTTTGCTGATGACCCAGTGAAGGTTAAACTCATCACTTTGTCACGTGACTAATCCGTCTTTAAGCCAGAAGTCACGCGCAGCGGAGATCATCTCTCTAACGTCATTTTTTCATAGTTTTTAAAAAATAAAATGAGGACTTTTTCAACAACAAATCCACGAAACAATCAATAATTAGATGGAGTGACTCAACTCATTAAAATAATGGATTAATTGGAGACGACTTTCAGGGTAAAAACGAGGCTTCCTGAAGGCCGCCTGAACCTGCATCCTGCGTCACCGTCTCCAAACCAGATTACGCGTCCCTCCCCTTATTCCGGGTCGAGACCGTCTAGTGCCATTACGGCGAGGCCATTAAAGCCTGCCCTCATTATCCACCAGCAAATGATTGGAAATACTCAGAAAAAAACGGGCTGGGGAAGTCTGGCAGCCGCGCAATCTGAGAGGAGTCGTTTCAGCACCGGACAGCTCCAGCAGGCGCGCGCGCTCCCCGGAGGCCTCGGAGCTGCCGCTTCCATCAGCCACGGTCACATGAAACCACCATCAGAACCATTAACAGTGACGCGCAGGACAGAAAAGCCACAAGTTGACCGATTCTGGAGGTTTCTGCTCAATAAAGGAAGAAGAAAGTTTGAGGATGAACTTCCATGTTGGGAGGGGGAGGGGGAGTGTGACGGGTGCATCGACGAGGAAGAAATCGTACTATTATATTCCGGGAGGAGGACTTGATGACGTCTGTTGCATATTTAATGTGACTTAGTAGCGGGAGGAGGGGGGCACGGCTTCAGATTCAAGGATAAAAATCCAAGGCTTTCCACGGCGCAGGACAAAAGTTTGGAGCCACGATGTGTGGGCGAACCTAGAGCGCACCTCCCCGACGAGCTGTGGTCTGAGGCTTCACTCCTTCCCCGAGTCTAAAAGTGAGACAGGCTGCGCGCAGGGGATCAGACGGAGACACGAGCGAGACACTCTACACCACAGCCGCGCCCGGATCGCATCCAGAGTCCTGCTCTGTCTGTCCTCCGCTAGAGGTACGCGCTCTGTCCGCGCGCAGAGGCGGGCACGTCCTCCGGCAGCAAGTAAAGAAATCTTTATTTGGAGAGATCTGCTTTAATTGTTACTTTGACGCAACGTCCAGCTGGAATCGAGTCTTAAAACTTTGAGAAAAATGTCAGAATACAGAGTTCATTCGGATTCTTAATTATTTATTTGAAAGAAGTAATCTGATGATAAAACTCGGGTTATTTTTAACATGTGTTTCCTTTTTCCACAGCATGGCCAGTTCGAGTAAAGTGACTTTAATTTTGCTCATCTACGGAATCTTAATGCACTACAGCGTCTTCTGCTCACCTATCGGACTAAGTTACCCCAAGATCAGGTAGGTTTCATCCTTCCTGTGAGATTTTCGTTCCCTTGCTTTAATCCGTAATCTTTTCCGACTTGTTTTTGATCCAAATAGATCTTTTTTTTAAAGAAATTGCGCGTAAAATGCGCGCATTGAACGAACCGGCTGGATGGAACAGATTTGCGCATCATCAGTGAGGAAAATATCTATGGAAATGTGCATGGAGGCGCGCGTCCGATGGGACTGTTCGCAGAACTCCCCTTATTAAAAATGAGAGTGCAGTGGATAGCCCCTGGGATGACGGTGGACTGGCGTCACCAAGGAGAGGCGAGGCGAAACGAACGAGCCGCGCGGCGCGGCAGAGCGCGCGCTCCATTTAGTCCATTTTTTCTCCAATAAAAAAAGAAGAATTTGGGCGTGGTTCCTATTGATTGAAAATTCTCTGCTATTTTCAGGAATCTTTTAATACATCTCACGGATTCACGCCCACGGCGCGCGCGCGAGCGCGTGTCCACACCCATTGTCTCAGTTTTAAATAATAAATGATTCATTATTTATGGGAAATACATTTATTCTTTTTTGGACCAAACATAAAAATAAAAAGTAATAAAAATATGCGTGCGTAAAATGCATCCAAATAGATTATTTTAATGAAAATAAAATCCTTTTCTGATGTTTTTGTGAGCTGTTCGGTGCGCCCTTTACGCACGGGTTTGTGATGGATGCTGTCCCTCTGCAGACTTGAAAACAACGCCTTCGATGAGGACGGGAATTCTCTGTCCGACATGGGCTTCGACAGCGAGCAGCTCGCCATCCGGAGCGCGCCGTCCCTGAACGACGACGCCTACAGCCTGTACTACCCGCCGGAGAAGAGGTAACGGCGCCTCCGAGCCTCCAATAGTTTGTTTCTTTGTTTCCTGGCAGACTTTCCTCACCTTCTTTGTCTTCTTGTGTTCAGACAGAGCAGCCTAAAAGAAGCTCCGCAGGTGGAGTTCCACCTGTGTGATGCTGAGGAGACTTTAGGCTGCTCTGCATCATTTTTTTCGTTTCCTTTGATTCACTGATGATCTATGTGTTTTGGCGTTTTATCATCTCAGAGCAGAAAGGCATGCTGAGGAAGAATTAGATAGAGCCTTGAGGGAGATCCTGGGTCAGTTAACAGCGAGGCATTATCTGCATTCTCTGATGACTGTGCGTGCAGGGTAAGGGCATTTCTCTTCCGCGTTCACCTGCACTCATTTCCCTCCTCCATTCCATCCCCGTCAGTCCTTTCATTTTTACATCTTTTCTGTGGATTTAAAACATTTTTTTTCATAAATTCGTTCCTTTTTTGTCTCCATCATTGCGCAGCTCTAATTTTAGGAATCAGAGGGTTCATCTTCACGGCGATGTGATTAATAATTCACTATCAATAATCTTGCGTCAGAATATCCATTTGGATTTTTAAATGCATAATTTATAAGTTTCCTTAAACGCGCAAATCAATTCCTTTTATTTTTATCTTAACGAAAAAAAAGATGAAAGGCCCCCGAGTCTGCATAATTAATGGAAAAGTGGGAGGAAAAAAAAGGAGGGGCGGGTTTGTTGGGAGGAAGTTTTCCTAACGCAAAGATCTTTTTTTGTTGTATGTTTCAGTGAAGACAGCAGCATGGAGGACGAGTCAGAGCCCCTCTCCAAAAGACACTCGGATGGCATCTTCACCGACAGCTACAGCCGCTATAGAAAGCAGATGGCCGTGCAGAAGTACCTGGCAGCCGTTCTGGGTAGAAGGTACAGACAGAGAGTTAGGAACAAAGGACGACGAGTCGCCTATTTGTAGCGTCGTTGAAGCGCCAAACTGTGTAAATACATCCAGTCATCCAAGATATATCTGCCCAACCAGTGGATTGCGCCTGTGTTCTCTCAACATGTATTTATGTATGAAGTAAAGCCATTAAAATGAATATTTTATTAATAATAGCGTTTTTTTTTCTTTTGGAACAAAAGCACTTGATGCCGCACAGTTGTGGACCAATATTTTATTTTAAGTTGTTGAAAATGACAAAAAAAATCCTGAAGATTTAAAAAAAAAGAAAAAAAAGATAGATGTGCACCTTCAACGTTATGCGCTTGAACTCTTGAAAGGTCATCTACATATGCAGAAAATAAATAGATTTAAAAGACAATCAAAGTATTGAATGTTATACTTATTTTTGTAACCAACGTTCTATTTTTTTAGTGCTTTGGTTTTTGGTTGTCTGAACAGGCCCAAAGAAGCAGTCAGCATGCCACGTCAGGCATTTCCCGCTTGTCTTAATGATAGATGTTTGCCCCCCCACGCTCCCCTCGGTGTGGCTTTGTGCGGCTTGTTGCCCCCTCCCTCCCGGGAGGGAGAGACGGAGGGGTGGTGGCTTTTATTGGACACCTGATGGATGTGAGATGTGGTGAAGCTTTTCTCTCCTGATTGCCTCAAAAAAAGAAAAAAAAGGAGATTTACGGCAGGAGATGATGACGGAAATGTCTGGAAGAACGGACAGGAGAGACATGGAGAACCAAGAGAAAGTGCTGAGAACTCTGGACTGATTGGATCTGAGTCCAGCAGCTCAGACGTGTGAACATGGAGATCAGGAGCTGGTTCTGCACTGACTTGTTGAATTGTTTCCTCGCCTGCTGCTGTCTTAAATATATTTGGATAGGACCCCCCCCCCCCTTCTTTCTTCTTTATGGCTGATTGCTTTTCGTCTTGGTAGCAGTTCCTTTTCTGTGGCCATGTTTCGTGGTTGGTAGCTCGTGGTTAGTCTGTGAAGAAGAAGAAGAAGCTGATCTGTGTTGGATGGTGCAGAGAAGGTGTGAGGAGAGGTGAGAGATGCATGAATGGGGAGGAGGAGGAGGGGGAGGGGTGTGATTGGATAAAACTAAAAAAAACCCCACAAAGTCGAGGCTGTTTTATGGGAGGGAAAGTCGCGCCGGAGCCAGGAGGAAGGAGGTGAGAGCTTCATTTACCTCGGTGAGATGTGGGTCAATGAGTCTGATGAATCACGTCAGACGTTGAATTCCCCGCCGCCGAGGTTCCAGCAGGAGGACGGCGCTCTCTGAGGAGCAGAGAGGAGTTGGAGCCCATTCCCCCTGACGTCTATCAGAGACAGTGTTCATTCAGCATTATGCAAAGGCAGCTTTACGCTCTCCTGCTATCAGATCAGCAGCCTGTGTTCCCCATCAAATATCAATAGGCTCTTTCTTCAATTTGGCTCCATCCCTCAGGCTTTGTGTGAACGTCTGCATATTGTGTTGGTGTGTGCGTGGATGAGAGGTGGGAACAGCTTTCGGCTTCGGTGCCTTGCTTTGATGTGAGAATTAAAAAATAAATAAAGACGTAATGTAAAAAAAGAAAACAAAATCGCCACAAGTGACAATGATGGCAATTTTAGTGGCCCTACGATGCTGCAGTCTATTAGCTTACATTGAATCTTCCTTTGACTCTGTTCACGGCTCGGCGTAGTGCCACCCCTGAGCTTTCCTTTTAAAGCATGGCCGCTCTTTTGTTCAGCAGAAATGTAAACGAGAACAGAATGTACACGTCGGTGGAGCAGGCAATGTGCGTGTGCATGAGTTCGGGGTGTTCGTGTCCGTGAGAATCGTGATCAATGGCCGGTGTTTGCTTTCGTTCAGGTGTTGTTTTGGTATTAGTAGGTAATTTACTCTAGAAGCCTCCCCTATATATGATTATTATTTATGACTCTGTGCATCTAGAACTCCAGTGTCATGACAGAGATGTTGTTCCGATCATAGACAATGCCTGTTGTTGATAGTCCTGAAAGCGCCAAACGCCTTACTTCAATGTGTACTCTCTTATCTATCTGTGTTTTCAAAGTCAACCCCAGAATAAGTGGCATCGTTATACGCAGGCGTCCTTATGCGGGGTTTGCTCAATGTCATGAAAGTGTTGTAAGATTTGTATGAATAAATTTTTGTAAACAACACCACCTTCCCATGAATGTCTAGTCTTTGAACGCATCATTTTCTGAGAGGGAAGCCATTGCTTTGGAGGTGTGGCCCCGAAAACGACGGGCGACTCGACCTGAAGACTCCTGATGGTGTCAGAGCAACAGGAACGCACCGAGACGTTTGTGCAAATCTCAGAGTTTGAATAAACATTTGAGAAACTAGAACGAGTTCAGACAAACTGAAATTCACCACAAGGCTGCAGGCCGACTGTTTTCCTGCACGTTGGGCCTGGAAAGTGCAGCCGGCGTCCCGCGGGAGAGGAGGATGGGTGTGGCGACGGATGGTGTGTGATCTGATCTTCATGAGAGTGTAAGTGTGCGAAGGCTGTAGAGCTCCGCTAACCCAATCAGAGGAATGTTGCGTGGCAACGCTCCACACGGGGACAGGGTGTAAACACCAGAGTCGAGGGCTTTGGGAGCGGGGGTCCTGCTTCACAGCCGTCTGCAGCACAGAAGAAACGTCTCACTGCAGCAACCGTCAGCACAGAGGAGCTCAAGAAATATAACCCAAAGCAGGGTCTCAAACTGGCGGCCCGCGGGCCGGAAGTCAACATTTTGCAGCCCCCGCCTCAATATGAAAGTTCAATGTTGACTTAGCAATATCTTCTTTGATGTAGCTTTGTATTTGCTTTATACTTAAAACTTAGCATTTGGTTTTGTCGTTGGACCACAAAAGTCCTTAGCAACAGTTGCTAGCGTCATTAGCTCTTGTCGTTTCACAGAAGATATTGCTTAGTAGTACATCGACATGAAAAACTGTCAGTAAAGTTGTTCAGTGGACGTAAACAATGAACACAAAGACATATTTTTGGCACAAATTGAACCTCATACAGCCCAGACTCCGCCTTCGAGGTAAATCGAGTTTAAGAACCCAGATCAAACCAACATTTGTCTTTGTTTCCTCCTGATTCACGCGGAGAAAAGGCTGATGGGATGGAGCACCTGAGGAGCAGAAACATCTCACAAGAGATGAGAGGAAGGTGGAAAAAAAGCAGACCCAGCAGTGAACCGTGCAGGGTTTATCCAAAGATAAATAGGACTTGATATGCAAGCTCTCATACGCCTACAAGTGGCTATTGAGACAAATGCTCCAATTTGTTGGCGCAGCTCTGGACTGCACATGAGGGGCCACCCTCAACCAATTTGTACATAAGTGCAGGGATGTATGAATCAATAGGACACAGCTCCTCCCCCCCAGCAGCATCCCTGCTCCGCTCCGCCGTTCATCTCTGCACATCTCATCTCTCCGTCTGGCTTCTTCTCTTTTCAGTCCGGTCATGTGGGTGAGAATGTGTAAATCCACCCGACGCTCCAACACAAACGGATGCAGAGCTCCTAATAGCGCCTCCCCGGCTTCCAGACACGTCTTAATCGCGTTGGGGGTGTGTGTGTGTGTGGGGGGGGGTGTTCAGGGCTTTTCCAGGGAGGATTCCCACATCCGCCTCCAGCTCCACCGACCTCTCTCTGTCACCGTGCGTTTGATGGAGCCAGAAGTGTGCGTGCATGAGTAATGGGGGTATTTTTAGTGACTGGCATTGACACCCCCTCCCTCAGTGAGTGTGCATGTGAGTTTTGGGGGTGTATGCTGGAGCGTTCTGCTTTCTTGTCCTTGCATTAGAGATGGAGAACTCACAGGAGAGGCCTGAACGCAGCAGTGATGCAACTCCACCCCCTTGTTTTCCAGCCCATGAATCATTTAACGGTTGTTTTATTTTCACTGGGCGTGGACGTGCGGCGGACGGTCTGGTCTTCATGCAGGGGGGGCTCCGTCACCTCCACACAGCAGCTCCAGTGGAGGCGGGAGCGAGGAGGAGATGTGGGCGAAGGTCTGCAGACGAGGACCACCCGTCAGACGTGCCGGTGGCTCGGAGGGAAACACTTTACCTGAGCTCCTTCAGCAATCACAGCTGACCGCGGCTATCAATCACACATTATGAGCCAATATGGCCAGGAAGGAAAACAACTAAATGAAATTTTCTCAGCTGCTGCAGTGGCTGCCTTTTTTTTCCAAACTTAGAAAACAGATTAAGAACTAGAACAGTTGCATTACCTGCGATGATGCTAGAACAAATGTTTTTTGATGAATGTGGATGCTGAATATGCTGAAGCTTTTTACGGAAGATACTGAAGAAATTTGATGTAATTACTGAAGGGATTTGCTGAAAATGCTAAATCTATTCACATAATGCTATGGTTACTAAAGTACTTAAAGTTACAGAAATTACCGAAAGTGCACAAAGAATGTGAAGAATTTCTTGAAAAATTGAAAATATTGCAAAAAGAAATACAAAAATACGTACAAGGAATGAAGTCAGAATCAGCCCAAGACCTCAGTAGATGCCAACTTAGTTAGAATGTGGCTTAAATACTAGCTTAACTATGAATTAGATGAAAAAAAACCTTAGTAAATACCAAATCAGCCAAAAAAGCCAACATGTTGCTAAAGTATCAGCTTAACTCAAAATTAACCCCAAAAGACCCCAGTAGATGCCAAATTAGCCAAAAAAGCTTCCACATTGCTAAAATACTATCAGGAATAGACAAAAAAAAAACTTCACTGGGTCTTTAAATGAGCTAAAAAAGCTTTGCGTGTTGCTAAAATACTACCTTAATTAATAATTACACCAAAGAAACTCATTAGCTGCAAAATTAGCCACAAAAGCTAACACAAAGCTAAAATACTAGCTTAACTTTAAATTAGACCAAAAAAAATTATTTTTGATGCAAAATTACTAGGGCTGTCAGATTTGTCGCGTTAAAAACGCATTAATCTGACATGTGCTTGACGCCGACAATTTTTTTGACGCATTAATCGCGGATTTTCTCATACGTGCCTTTCCATACCGCCCAGACGTCCCGCCCTCTAACTCACCGGCTGCTCTCACTAGATCACGGGCGGGTCTCCAACCACCGAGCTGCGAGCTTAAACCGGCGGCGCTAGGACCTGGAGAGCTCCTGCACCCTAACCCGGCTCCGGTTCGCGTCCAGTACCACGTCTGGTGGTACCGGCTCGCGTCCGGCGCCGCGTCCCGAGAGCTGCGGACCCCCGACGTTCCGAACATCAAGCGCACCGGGGGACGTTTTAAATGTTCTGGAGGTTTAAGCGTGATCCAGCCCCAGCATAGCGGTCTGTCTGCCGGCATATTCATGGCGTGAGCTCCGCTGGACACGTCGCTGCATCGAGCTGCAGCCAGAGAACGTGGGGGCAGTAACAGACTGTCAAACTATCCACAGAGTATCCCGCTTTTCTCAGTCTTTAATGTTTTAAAAAACAAAAGTTAATTTGAAATGATAAATCTCTATTTCATTTATTACTGTAGTTCAGCAGAGGAGGAAAAGATTTGGTCCTGACAAAAAATGAACATGAAAGTGTTATGGAAATGTTATTTTTGATGTTTTTTATTTTATTTTACTGAACGTTGATTGAAGTTTTGAATTTAAAATGCCCTTCACTTGCACTTGGGCTTTTGTTAGGCATTTGATGTTACAGCCTTTTATTGTTAAGAAAGTTTATCTCAATACAATGTTACAAAATAAAGTATTTCTGATGAAAACTATTAATTTTGTCATTCTTGTTTTCATAATTAATGTAGAACTGCTAAATTCCACGAAGCACACATTTTTTTTCCTTAAAAAAAGGCCACATGGTAATTTGCGATTAATCGCGCGTTAACTTGTTTAATCGCCTGACAGCTCTAAAAATTAGCCAAAAAACTAGCATGTTGCTAAAATACTATCTTAGCACCAAAGTAGCCAAAAAAACTCATTAGATGCCAAATTATCCAAATAAGCTAGTATATTGCTAAAATATGGCTAAATTCATAATTAGCCTTAAAAAGCTCAGTAGATGCAAAATTAGTGAAAAACGTTAGCATTTTGCTGAAATATTAGCTTAACTTAGAATTAGACCTAAAAACCTTATCAGATTCTAAATTAGCCAAAAAAGCTAGCTCATTGCTAAAATATTACCTTAACTCAGAATTAGCCCAAAAACCTCATTAGATGCTAAATTAGTGAAAAACGTTAACACATTGCTAAAATACTTGCTTAACTCCATATTAGCCCCAAAAAACTAAAAAGATGCCAAATAAGCCAAAAAAGCTAACACGCTGCTAGAGTACTAGCTTAAGTCCATAGTAGTCCAAAGCACTTAATTAGATACCAAACTAGCCAAAACTGTTAGCATGTTGCTAAGATATAAGCCTAACTCAGACTTAGACCAAAAAACCTCAGTAAGTGCCAAATTAGCTGATAACGTTAGCACGTTGCTAAAACACTAACTTAACTTAAAAGTAGCACAAAAACCCAATTAGCCAAAAACGCTAGCATGATGCAAAAATATTAGCTTAACTCCATTGTAGTAAAAAAAAACCTCATTAGATGCAAAATAAGCCAAAAGGATAGCACGTTGCTAAAATAAACAGCAGTGGCCCCAGGATGGAGCCTTGAGGAACTCCGCATGTAATTTCTATTGGCTCCGATGTGAGGTTTTGACACAAAATATTTCCACTTTTCCAGGTACGTTTTGAAGCAGTTTAGTGCTGGCCGTCAGAGAGGCCTCCAGTTCTCCAGCAGGATCTTTTCCAAACATCTCTGACTGTTATTTTATTGAAGAAGATCAGATTTAGTCTGTTTTGGGAGCTGGTGATTTTGGAAAAAGTCTTTCCAAAAAAGTCGTTTTTTGTTTTAATAATATGTTTTTTTTCACTTTTGCAAAAGACAATCAGCTGGAGAGGAGTCAACGATGGGAAAAAAATGATGCACAGAACATCAAAATAAAAGCTCCAAGGTTCTTAAACTATAATTCTTCTTACGTTACATTGAAAATCACTGTCAGTCTGTGTTCAGTTTGCTTCCTGTCTCTCTGCAGTTTTCACCTGTTCAAAAAGGATGAGGACAAATGTGTCTTTTACTCTCCATCCACAGAGCAAGATGTTGTTAAAGTGTCAGAAGGATCTGCAGGAAGTTGAATCCAGATTGAGGATCACAGGATCCCAGAGGTCAATCCTGGCTTTGACCTCTGGGATCTTTAATTCCTCTGTTGGAACAGAACCAAGAAGCAGGAAGGTGAAATCAGCATCTGGGCTCAGGATTTTGCCTCTGATCACTCTGGGGAGGTTGGTTAAGAGTTTACCCAGAAATCCCTCCCCTGCAAGGGTTGCTTTGACTCTGAGGAGGGGGTCCAACGCTGGGGAGGAATCAGGGGTACGTCCATCTTCCTTTGCAGATGGAGAAAATGCATAAACTTCAAAAAATGTGATTAAAATGTCTCCATTGACACAGAATGTAATCTGATTACTGTTGGTTCTTTTTTGTTGTTCCGAGGATGCAGCTGTATGACCCAATTTTGTTTTTGTTCACGTATTTTTAGCCCCCCCGGTCAGCGGTGCTTAATGGGAAGAATCTCTGCGTTCTTCAACATCAAACCCTTTTCTTTAGAGCCGTCTGCTGGTTCTGCAGAAGGCTGGAGCTGCAGATGCTCCTTGAAATTCTCCTGGAGAACAGTGGCCGGGGGGGTGCCACAGCAGGGGGCGGGGCTGCCGGTAGGTAAGGATGTTCTGATGTTAGCTTTGTTATGCAGCTTTGCTCATCTTCAGGTTCGTTTGTGATGTGGAGGATCATGAAAAGAGATTTTCATCCTGTTGGGTGGGATCTGAAGTCCAGACTAATGATCTCCAGAGTTCAGAGGGATCCTTCAGTCACAGCGCTGGAGCTGCTTGGGGCAGAGTTGTGCAAACACTGAATTATGGATCAGTGTTTGAGCAGGTGTGCAGAGGCAGCGTGCGGTTCATCTGCAGGAACGTGCTCATGTTCCTTTAATTTCACCCCCTCCACGGCTCACACCTGCTTCTAAATGCAGGAGAAATCCTAATATGGCTTCCCCACGGTTGCGGCTCCTTCCTCTCTGTTCTGCTGCACATCCCTGAAGGAGGTGTGACAGGTTTCCTCAATGAGAGGAGTGCTAATGAATGGGACAGACTGGAGAGCGGCGAGGCTTGTCAGGCACGGCTGGGAGCGTGTGAAAGTCAAATTTACAGATTGACACAAAGCTTGTGATTATAATATCCTTCCTGCCTCATTTTAATGAGTTTGTTCGTGCAAACTCATTAAAATGGGGGAATGATTGAAGTAGAAAAGTTGCATTACCTGCAATAATGCTTGTGTGAATGCTTTTAATGCCAAAGATGGCATTGTGGATGCCAAATTAGCCAAAAAAGCTAGCACAGTGCTAAAATAATACCTTATATCAGAATTAGCCCAACAACATCAGTAGATGCCAAAAGAGCCAAGAAATGCTAGCATGTTGCTAAAATACTAGTTTACCTCAGAATTTAACCAAGAAAATGTCAGTACATGCCAAATTAGCAAGAAAAGCTAGCAAAGTGCTAAAATACTAGCTTGAATTAGAATTAGCCCAAAAACATAAGTAGATGCCAAAAGAGCCAAGAAATGCTAGCACGTGGCTAAATGCTAGCTTAACTCAGAATTAGCCCCAAAAACCTCAGTAGATCCCAAATTTGCCAAAAACTTTTGCATGTTGCTAAAATATTAGCTAAACTCAGAATTAGCCTTACAGACCTCAGTAGCATTAATGTCCTCATAGCTGCACAGGTTGTAACGTGCAGGAAAAAATTGCATGAATTTTGTGGAAAAAAACTACACACAAATTGCTGAACATTGTAAAAAAAAATGTGTAAAATTTGAAGGCTTAAGTGAGATTTAACAATACCAAACATACAAGCATGAATTTCCTGAACATTCTGACTGTTTTTATTTTCATATTGCAGAATTTGCATACATTTGAAAAAAAAAAACAAATATTAATTTCAATGGGACTGAAAAATCGCACAAGCAGGAGAGTCCTTAATGAGCTGATTGTTTTGATACTAAGATTGCAGAAACTGCTGAAAGTGTGATTGAGTTTTGTCGAATCAAAAAACATACGGAAGAATAAATAAGGAATAAAGGGAAACGGGATCACAATAGTTTCATTCAAGCCTAAAACTGACTAATTCTATGTTTTTCTGGAAGAGCTTAATTCTGCTGATCAAAGCTGCAGATCCTGGTTTGCTGTGGAGTTTCAGGAGTCTCCTCTGCAGATCTCCGTGTGCTTCCAGGCACAGAGATTACACACACTGTAACTTCCCCCTAATCCTCTCAAGCACCTGAAAAAGTTGGTTTTTGAGGGGCTGACGCACAAAGCCGGCGCCGGCTTCCCCCGTCTTTCACACAACAAACGGAGCAGGCTGTCAGCCGGCTCAGAACTCTGGGAATTGTCTGTGGCAGCTGAGTGCAAAACAGAGAGACGTGTGAGTGGGAAGCCACGGGCTGCTGATGCAACCGAGCAGGTTCTGAGTTCACACCTGAGAGCCACATCCGGGGCTCCCTGGGGGAGGGCGCCTGAATCGCTCCATCTAGTGTTCCTCCTCTCCCCGTCTGTCGGAGGGCGGCTCGGCTCCCCCCGTCGGGGAGCTCAGATTGATACTCTGCTGAAACAGCCGTCCTTCTAAATCAGTAATCCATGGCGTTAACATTTTATGCGTTTATGCTTAGCTACTCAGCTGGTTCCACCGTGTGGAGAGAGCTCCACAAACCTGCTGATGGTCAGGTTTGTGGAGCTCTGACATTGTTGCTGCGTTTAGGTCAAGACGGGTTTTAGTTTGTGAAAATCACGTTTAGCTTAAAACACTAAAAAATGAAATCAAAAATGTTCTTTTTCGTCACCACAAAGTGAAGCAAAAACAATCCAAATGATTTCTACCTTAATTAGCCCCCAGGTGATTCAAAAAGAAGTGAAGCACAACCCCCCCGGAATTATAACTCTGACAGGTCTGTGACATGAGCCTGGGTACGGTGGCCCTGAAGGGACAATCAACAGTTAATCACATCAACAGTTAAAAAAGCAAAACATGAAAAACAACATTGTGTTTTAGGAATTGAAGAAACTGTCGAGAATAAAGCTGCTGCTAACTTAGAGAGCAAACAGGAACGTCTGAGGATCTGCTTCATCACCACTTTGAAACTTTTCATGTCTGTGCCAGAAACAAACTGAAGGAAGACGATGTTCCGTTAGGACAACCCGATAACATTTGGTCATGAAAACACGTTCTTGTGGTGGCAGTAGGACCAGTCTTTGTGAGGAGTCGGCGCTCTGTTTCTCCTCTGGTCACCGACGGAGCAGTCTAAGAGTACTGACTGCACTTCATCTCCCAGCAGCCCACAGCTCCTGGATGCTGCTCAGCTGACTCTCATTTACTAATCACACTTCAGCACTGCTTAAGCCTCACTCTGTGCGAAGTATTTGTGTCACTCAGCCGACATACTGAGCGTTTCATCCTGACCTGATCTCCTGTTAACCTGATTCTGCTTGTTTGCCGCCTGCCCTGACCCTCGCCTGGATCCCGACGACTCTGGTGTCTCAATGATGCTCGTTGTTCCCGCCGAACCCTGACTTAGATTAATGTGTTAATAAACCTGCTGCACTTGGAACCAGCCGTCTGCCTGTTCTGAAATCCCCAGGAGGAGGTTCAGTTTGGAAAAAGTACTACAGATTCTTCTTCTTCTTCTTATCATTATTTTTTTAATTCAAGGTGGGGGCCTCCTCCTGAGGTCAAAGGTCAACAAAAGGTCCATTGTGATTGTAGATTTAAGCTCACAACATGTGTGGGAATTTTTGTGAAGACAAAACTTTTTTCCCATGATGTGGGCGATGTGTAAATGAAACGATAAACGGATGTTTTTTAATATGTTACAACTTTTAATGTTGACAGCAGCACATCAAGATCCTTTCAAAATAAAATCCTCTCAAAGCTGTATGGCTGGATAGCTCCGATATTGCTCGCCATTTTTGTTGCACCACTAATGTTGAGTTGAGAGTTTGATGGCTGTAAGCTAGTGGGACAGATAGGTGATGGGAAGTGGGGTCGTGGTTGTTCTGAGCCAACGTTCCCGCTCACAATTCAGAGGGGAATTTCTGATGATCTCCTGCTGCTCTGCAGAACAGACTTTTGATTTTGGCTAAAAATAATCACAAGAAAAGCTCCATTACCGGTGATAATTCTGGTGTGAATGCTTTATGCAGAAAAGGGTGACGCAATTTACTTTCAAATGCTGAAGGAATCAACAGAATATGCAAATACCTTCCCGTGCTAACGCTAATGCTAAATTTCATGAAAGACTGGAAATTTTGTTAAAGAACTATCAAAGAGCGCTGAAGTTGACCTACATTTCTGAAAAATCTGTAGTAAAATTGCTTTAAAATCATTATCACATCTCAATTTTGCAACATGATTTAGTGTGTTGTTTAAATATGAGCTAAACTCCAAATGAGCTCCAAGTAGATTTAGCCACATTAGACCAAAGCCAAAAAAAATGAGCTTGTTGTTTAAATATTAGCTAAACTCTAAAATAGCCTAAAATTAATCAGTAAATTAAATGAGTCAAAAACAGTAGTCAGTTGCTGAAATATTAGCTAAACTCTAAATTAGCCTATAAAAACATCAGTAGATAACAAATTAGCCAAAAAAGCTAGTACATTGCTGAAATACTAGCTAAACTCCAAAATAACCTAAATTCCTCAATAAACTAATTTCGTCAGAAACATTAGCATGTTGCTAAACTAGGAGCTAAGCTCCAAATTAGCCGAAAAAATCCCAGTAGATGCAAAATTGGCCAAAAAAGCTGTAAAAAAAAAACTCCAAATCAACCTAAAATTCCTCAGTAAATTAAATTAGTAAATTACTATGAAAGATTAAAACATAACCCATGAAAATATTGAAAGATTTGCTGATAATCTACTTAAAATTTTGAAATTTTGTTCAATATTTCAAGACTATAACGTCTCTGAATACCAAAGATCCTAGCAGTCATGTCCTGAACGTTTTGATACTAAAACTGTTGAAACCACTGAAAGTTGAGTTTAATGTGCTGAAAAACGAGCTGAAAATCCCTCCAGTGTGAATGCTGACTAGGCAGTTAAAAGACCAAAACTTTGAAAACAGATCCGGAGCTGGTCCGAGTCGGACTCTCAGACTCTCAGACTCTCAGTCTCTCAGACTCTCAGACTCTCAGACTCTCAGACTCTCAGACTCTCAGACTCTCAGACTCTCAGACTCTCAGAGAGAGAATCTCTTGTTCTGGTTTCTGCTGCTGGTTTTTTCAGCGCTAAAATCTTCTCCCTGTTTGTTTGGCGCTTTGGCATCAGCTGCCGGTCCAATGAAATCATCGGCTGGCACGGCCTTCGCTGACAAACGCAGCAAAACAACATGGCAGCTAAACACCAAGGACGGCCCAAATGAAGACAAAGACTGCGTCTAATTGGCTCTGAGCTGGTGAGGCTGCGGCGCCCAGACGGGATGTGTGTGGAGGAGGCCGATTCCCTCCAAGACTTTCAATATTTGCTTTGTCGAAGTCTATATTCTTCTGAATGATCTGTTTGCTGAATCTCATCAGGAAAAGGCTTTAATTCAAGCGTCAACAAACAAACAAATAATTCAGTTTGGAGAATTTACCGGCGAGTCTTAATCTCAAATATTAGTTTTGGAGAAAATGTGTCAGAGATGAAAGGAAATCTATTTTGGGGCGGATCACACACCTGTGTCCACGCTAAAAATAAAAGCCCGACAAATTCCAGTTCTTCTTCTGTGTCTGCCCGTCATCCATCCTACGCACCTGAAACCTGACGTCTGCAGACCTGCAAATGAAAAAGAATCAAGAAAAGGTTTTCATTGTGAGAAAATGAAGAATGTGGCTCCATAAATAAATGCTAGAGATGTGTTCAAAGGCTCCTGATGACCCACTTCCGCTTCCTGGTGGTTCTGTGAGCCGCCACAGTTTCCCAGATGGACGTTCGGAGGCTCCAGGACCGGAATGTCTCCAGAAAACGGGGTTTCAGCCGAGCAGGTGATCGCTCCCTGTGATGACCGCGCCTCGTTTTCTGACAACTTAACATATGTGCCGCATAAAAAAAGAAAAGAAAACTCCGTCTGGGAGTCACAAATTGTGGATCTCCAGTTGAGAAATAATGAATGTTCTGAGGTGCATTCTTCAAAGGCGAGTCGTGTCATCAGGAGTAATTATGAGAATCAGAGTTTCATTAAGCAGCAGAACTTCCTGCTTCATTTTAGGAGGGAAATGAACTTTTTTCTCTCTGTTGTTTCATCCTTCACAATAATTGAGGCCTCTGCTGAAAGTGACCACATCGTTAGGAGTAAATTAGTCACCTCAGGGTGTGTTTTAATGACATTACAACTGTGATTAAGCTCTGTGAGCCCGCCCCCTCGCCGGCCGGCGGCCTCCGGGCCGCTCTGGATCTGCAGCTGTTTGGTGGTAACTGGACGCGTGCTGTGAAACAGCTGTCCTTCAGCGGAGGTGTCCGTCACAAAGCCCGTGGGTCCAGGCTCCTCGCCATCTGCTGCTGTTTTGGAGCGCGGGCGGACCCAGAACCCCCCCGGTTTGGTGTGGGCGGGACCGCGGCTGACTGACAGCAGCTTGTGAGCATGTTCAGAGCCATATGGGGAAGGGCTGAGTGTCTGTGCTGGCAGAGGGCTGAAGCATTAAAGCTGGAGTGTAAAAATCCTCTCTCTGCAGGCAGATGTCTTCTGTCTGTTCGTTTAAGACTTCTGCAAACGCATCACTTCAGCGGCGAAACCGCTTTCCTGGAGAAGCAGATGTGGAGAGGCTTTTGAAGCAGCACCCAGAATGGTTTGACTCACAGCTTCAGTCGGGCTGCTGAGATCTACTGTGTGAATCACCAAATCTGGTTTCGCCTCCAAACTGCACAACAGAGTTTTAGGGCAACTTTATGAACAAAAAATGTTTTGTTTAAATTACAGCTTTGAATCTCATAAGTTTAACAGAAAAAAGTTTTAACTGCTAAATTACAAGAATTAAGTCGTATATGATTTAAAAAGTCAGTCTAAATTTATGACTTTTTTCTCGTACATTCGTGAATTTTAATGTCATAAATTTATGAGAAAAAAACTTGGAAATTTATGAGGAAAAATTAGTAAATTCACAGGCTCAAAACTTATTAATTAATGAAATTAAAAGTTGTAAATTGGTTAGATTTAAATTAGTAAATTTGCAAGAAAAAACTTGTACATTTATGAGATTAAAAGTCATAAATTAAGGGGAAAAAACTTGTAAATTTAAAAGATTAAAGGTGGTAAATTTACAAGAAAAAACTTGGAAATTTATTGGATTAAAAGTTGTACATTTATGAGATTTAAACTAGTAAATCTAAGAGAATAAACTTGTAAATTTCCAATATTTAAAGTCGTAAATTTACGATAAAAACTTGGAAATTTATGAGATTAAAAATAATAAATTTAAAAGATTAAAACTCATAGAGTTACGAGATTAAAAGTCATACATTTAAAGTTGTAATCTTTATTGTATTTATTTATTTTTATAGCCCTAATACTCTGTCTTAGGTTTGCTTTCAAAATGTTTTCTGTTGAATTCTGTCAACATCAAAGTCCAGAACCGGAAGATCCCGGTCCAGGACTCTAAACTCTATTTCAACTGGAGACCCAACAGTTTTTCCTGCTTTAGGCTACTAGAAAAGTTTTTTTTTTTTTTTTTTACAAATAAGAAGACTTTGGATTGACAGATGTCTTTTTTTGAGGCTGATATTGATAGGTGTCAAAATAGCCGATATCGGCGCCGATGCTGATGTCGGTCGACCCCCATTTCCTGGTGATTACACTAAATACTTCAATAAGTGAGTTACGTTTTGGGTCGGTTTGACCCAGAACATCCCAGGAGGGTTTGATAGTGACGGATTTCTGCAAACCCTGTAAAGGTGCTCATGTTATGTCTGTGGATCTGCATCACTTCAGATTTAAAGCAGCTGAACCCCCACCTGCTCCACACTGTGAGTGCAGCAACACTCCACCGCCATCGGGCAAACGTGCATGAAGAAATGCTTCAAACTAACTTAGTCCAGGAGGGAGAAAGACGAGGAAACGAAGCTGCTGTTGAATCTGGACGGAATTCTGTCTGCAGAGAAATCCACCTTTGCTTCATCATGTCAGGGTCACGGTGGGGGGGTCGTCATCCGGGGTAAACTCTGGACTTCAGCATCGATCCGCTCTCACTCCCACAGGCGGTTTGGAATCACAAACAACCCAACTTTCATTTTTCTTTGGGCATCAGGAGAAACAGACTTGCAAACGCAGAGATCAGGCCAAGTCCACAGATAGGAGCCCCATCTGGGATTCCAACCCCCCCACTCCCCCATGCAGCAAAGCATGTCATGTTTAACTAAAAATCCATCAAGCAAACCCGTTAAACACGCCTCACACCTCCTGATGCTCGCAGACACACTCGTCCTTCATGAGCTCCAGGATTGATGGCTGAGAGGAAATCTGCAGCAAACGAACGAGGAACTCCCAGGAAAAAACACGGAAGACGCTCACAGGATGGAAAGAGAACGAGGTCGGAGCTGGAAGGAGAGCAAGAAGAATGAAATGGAACTCTGGAAAAAACAAAAACATCAAAGAAAATTTCATTTTCTCATCAATTAAATGTGTTTACCATAATTGATAAATGAATTTATTGAGATCCGGATCTCATTAGATCCAAACTTTTGTTTAAAAGCCATTTTAGATCAGCTTTCTGCCCTGTACACTGTAAAAAGTGAAGCACTGGATCAATTTGACTAAAGTTCTGTAATTTGTTACAATTAAAAACAAAAGTTTTTAAATTTTATGTTGAGAAAACCATCAACTCAAAATTTAAAAACTAATATTTTAAATGTAACAAATCACAGAACTTTTCTTAATTGATCCAAAGCTTCACTTTATTTTGGTGTAGTTCAAAATCATTCCACTAGAGGCAGTAGAAGAGCTTTCAAAATGGCTGCTCCGGTTAACATTCAAAAACGCCTTCGGATTGGAAAGTTTTACTGATTTTAAGACTTTTATTCTGATAAAAAAAAATGTTATACATTTTTTATGACTACTTGCTGTTTTAAAAGAAATGAAAAATTTGAAATTTGTGGATAATTAATTCTTTATAGTACTGTTACTTAAAGTAAAACATGTGTGTATCAAATGTGAGATGGTGGGTAAATAATCTATTTTTCGTAAAAACTTTCCATCCTAATTAGTGCTGTGAATTTTAACTCGTTAACTAATGCGATTAATCAAAAATAATCAACGTCTTAATATGTATTAATGTAAACTTGCAAAGAAAGTGTCCTTCGCTCCGGCGATGCAGGCTTTCACGGCGTGCGTTCAAACACATTATCCCTTTTAAACAACAATCCTGTACAAAAGAAATAAATATTCAATCATTTTAGTACCTAAATCTTGTTATTTTTATGGACCATTTGATCCATGATCGGGCCCGTTGTCACGGTAACATGACAACACGTCGCTGAGTCTCGACTGCAGGAGCAAAAGAAGATGCTGATCGTCATGATGGGTTTAATAAAGCATCAATTTAGACATTTAACATATTTTCTCTTTTTTTAGGCCTCCAGGTTCGTTTCTTTCTGTTTGTTTGGAGTAAAACTGCAGACATAAAAGTCTTTAGAGTATTTATCGTACTGTTGATGTGTTTTGTGCTCACAAATGACACTTTTGGGTCAAAACTTGATAAATGTAAAGAGTTCAGACAATAAAAATGAAATAAAGCTTTTCTCTTTGGCCTGGTTTTGTACAATAACTGCATATTGTTGTAAAAAATGTAAAACCTTGAGATTAATCGTGATTAATCACAACCCAAAAGTGATTAACTTGGTTATTATTTTTAAATAAATTGACAGCATTAATTTTTTTACAAAGGGTTCTGAATATATAGTTTTGTGTGTGGTTTCATATTTTGATAACTCGCAGATGAGTTATTAGCACGATTAATCGCAATAATTGCGATTAATCGTGATTAATCGCTTTTTCAGATTTGCGATAATTTAGTGAAATTCTTTAATATGATTCTAATTGAAATGATTTCATTAAAAATGTACATTTTGGGGTGGATTTTACCAAAGGGCTTAACATTTATTTCCCCCCACATTTGAATTTTCTTTCATTTCTTTAAAGTTTTGGTGATAAAGGTCATTTCCGCATCGCTGCTCATTGGGATTTGCACCACTGCAGGCTCTGAAAAACGTCCTGCATGATTCTGGAGATTTAATTCTGATTTTGCATATTCTAAATACCTGATATTTCTACTTCCACAAACTTTGTTGCACTAAAATCTCTTCAGTCGGATCACGGCTGCAGCAGAGAGGGAAACAAAAGCTGCCAATCAGACGCCTCCCGTTTTAAACAAAGCCAGCGAGTATCGATCTCCGTTTCTACAACTCCTCCTGTCAGCAAACTGCTATTTGTGGCTGCAGCGCGTCTCAGCTTTGAGCTGAATGACATTACATTATCTCGTCTTCCCGCCGTCCCAGTGATCTATTTCTATCAAAGCGCTCCGGAGCGCCTCGCTGTTTAAGATAAATTTAGTTTTTTGTGCAGAGATGGCTGCAGGAGGCAGAAGTGCGCCCTGTTTGGTTGTGGGGGCTGCTCCGTGTCTCCGTTAATTGCCTCCTGCTCCGAGCGGTCTCATCCGTGTGGGACACACTGCAGAGCTAGCATGAAGGAAACCCGAGTTAACAAGCTAAACTTCCATCTGATATCAGGAAGATCTGCAAAAATCTGAAGAGTTTCTCAGTCGACACAAACAAGAGCTGCTGAACAAATATTCTATTAGCTCCTTTCTGCAGACACGGGGGGGGGGGGTCTGAATAATCAATGAATCCTGATTCAATCTTCAACCGGCCGCTGCAGATGAGCCGTCTGAGGGTGACGTGATTCATGACAGCCCTGAGAGTCATCCGTCCCCCGTCGGGCGGGCGGGGCGGGGGGCGGGCGTCTCTCTGCGACCCCCGGGTCACCCCCATAATAAATATAGATGTTGACACACAGATTCTAGCAGACAATCCATGTTGTGGGTGGACGGAGTTTGGCCTGGTGTCCACACCTGACACCCTGTAATTAGACTTGACAGATGCTCGGCACGTGCACACGCACATTAATACTCCCCGGCATGGATTGAGATTTCCATACCCCCCCTCCGCCGATGCCTTTGCTTTTGTTCTCTGGGTGGATGTGACCAGATGTGGCCCCACTACAAATTTAATCAGGAGGCAGGCATGTGCGTCTGCCTGTGGAGAGTGAGAGACTCTAAGAGTCTTCCGAGTGTGAGGCGCATTGTTGATGCATATATGAAAGTAGATGAGGAGGCCCGCAGCGTGCGCGGCGCCGGCGCTCCACGCATGTGTGCACTCACGCTATGGCGGGCCTCCTCCAAACCGTCTTATTAGCAGGCTCCATGTGTCAGTGGTTAATCCCGGGGCTCTCAGGGGATGCCCCCGTCCCCCCGCCTCCTGTCACCCCCTCATCACCACCTCCACAGATGGGTCCTTTTATTTCCCCACAGAATACTAACAATGCCCATTGAAGGATTCCTCAGAGCTGGTTCCTCTGCTTAACACCAGCAGCGGCCTTGGATGGCGAACTGATGCGGAGGGAGGAGGAAGAGGGCGGGGCCAACATGGAGGAGGACAACAGCCGAACAAACATGAGGTTCATGGGGGTTTCCTTTCAGCTCCGTCTGTGGAAACTTTATTTAGAGCGGGGGTCCCCAAACTACGGCCCGCGGGCCGGATCCGGCCCACCTCCACATTTAGCCCCGCCCCCTGAACAATGTCAGAGACTCATGATCTGAACATTCCCCAGGTTTGATTTATAGTGAGGAATGAACATATAACAGGGGTGTCAAAGTCAATCACACGAGGGGCCAAAATCCAAAACACACCTGAGGTCACGGATATAACAGGACAAACATTTATGGAACACTAAAACTACATTTTAAAACTTTAAAACCGTAACTTTATAACATAATTATGAACTAGATATTTCGCATTACCTGTGATAATGCTAGTGTGAATGCTGTAAGCTGAATTTAGCCGCTGAAGATGTTGAAACTGATAGATGAAAACGCTGAAGCTGATAGCTAGCTAATATATTAGCTAAATGCCAAATTAGCCTAAAAAACAAAACAAAAAACATCTTAGGTAAGCCAAAACAGCTAGCATGTAGCTAAACTTCAAAATATCCTAAAAATAGTAATAAATGATAAAATAGTCCAAAAAGATAACATAATTTTTAAAACTTTAAAACTGTAACTTTTTGACATAATTATGAATAATAAAAAGTCAGGAATATTATTCCAGAATAAATCAATTTAAACCTTAAATAACTTTCAACATTTTACTCTCCATAAAATATATTTTGTCAAATTATACAAGTTAGAAATGAGCTCAAGATAACATCGGGTCATTAATAACAATAAAATAAAATGATCTGGAGGGCCGGATAGAATTACTGACACAACCTACGTCTCTCGGCTGGTCTGGGAACACCTCGGGGTCCCCCAGAGGAGCTGGAGGAAGTGACCTGGGAGAGGGAACTCTGGGTAACTTTGCTCAGACTGCTGGCCCATGACCCGGTCCGGATGAGTGGAAGAAGATGGATAAATCCTAAAGTCCTTATATCACTTCAAATCTCCATATCTGTTGAACTAGATTAGATTAGATTAGATTAGATTAGAAATTGTTTATTTGAAGCAGTCAAGAAGAAATAATTAATGTTCAATAGAATCAATCACCAGACGTTTACATCCATAAAAACATGTCCAACACAGGATAACTAGACATTAATGGTTTGCCTGAAAGGGAATACGAGGAAGTGAACTTATATAATCCCATCCCAGCTCGACCATACCATTTACTTTACATGAATTATCATTATCTGGTTTGTAACTTAAGATCAGATATTTATATCTTTCCAACATCGTTTCATGTTATTAGGAATCCTAAAGTAACAATAAATCACATGACTATGGAAGTAGATCAAAGACTATTTCAGAGTTTTAATTACATCTGCAGATCAATCATCAAAATTCAAATAAAATATGATGATTATTTTTATTAGAACGTCTGCTCAGGACACAAAACCAGAAAAAAAAAACTCTTCTTCTGCATTCCTGTCAGTAGAAAATATAGTTACAAACACCTACAGCGCCCTCTAGGGGTGGTCAGTAGGAAAACAACAAACACATGAGCCTATTCATAAAAAATAAACAAACAAATAAACAAACATATACAATAAGTGCACCTTAAAGTCACACTCACTGCCAAATTACACAAAAAAGCAACTTGTACTAAAAATAAATATGGGAATCATATTTAAAGACCGCTGAGAACACTTAAAATATCTCAAAATCATAGTTGGTTTTTAATCACAATTATTGTTTTCTTCCAGTCCAACATATAAGACTTTACAAACATAATAATCTTCTGGAGCATCTCCTCCATGAGATCATCTGGGAGAAAAAGAGATTTCTATTCTGAGGATTTCCAAACACAAATGCATCTATTGGCATCAAACCTCAACGACGCCAAAGTGAAGCGGTTCTGCAGGAACCAGATGTTCTGACAGAACCAGCAGAACGATCCGCTGTCAGGTGAGCCACACGGTTTCATGAACATCATCCTCACAGAGCTGGCACCACAACCAGAGAGGCTGGAAGACGGGGAACTACTGTGCTACCAGGGTTTCTAATTATAGAGGCTCATTATTGAACGCCAAACGCCGCCTTCAGTGAAGTCGGTGAGTCTGTGGGAGAGACGGACCAGGAGATCTGAGGGGGAGCTTTGCAGCAACTCGGAGGTTCTTCTGAAAGACTCACCTCCAAACAGCTGGAAAAAGAGACATTTTATGACAATTCCTGAGAGTGAAGCAAAGAAGAGATCTTAGACAAATCAAACAACGGAACGGCTCACCTGCGGCGGCGGCGGCGAGGAGCAGGAATCTGCTGCTGCACGTTTGTCTAAGGATGAAATTAGTGACAAAACTTCATCTTTCTTCAGGATCATTTTAAAGTTTTATTTTACTTTAACAGCTTCACATTACTGAGCTGGTTGATCCCAAACTTAACGCGACCTGCTGTCCTCAGCTTTAACCCTTTCACTGCCCAGAACCGGCTCAGCATCATCACTTCTCCCTCTGTCCTCTCAAGCCTCTCCACCCCCACCAGCGAGGACCCTGGGGGGTTACAGCTGGCTCAGAGCATCCTCCAGCCCCACGAACATTCCTCCCAGGAGGAAGAGGTTCGATCAGGATGAACTTCGCTGGATTCTCGTCAGAAATAAACCAAAGATAAAATGTTCCTTTTTCTTCCTTTTGCCAAACCCTGAAACTAAACGTCCAGATAAAAATGGACTTCAATTCATTTCCTGCAAGAGTTCAAAATGATATTTGTAAAAATGACAAGGCAACAGAACTGATTTAACTAGAAGTTTTCAATCTTTTAAAACATACATTTAGTAATATTTGTGTTAATAATTGCTCATGTTGACAGAAAACAGATAATAAACTAATATGCAGCTGCTGAGATTATCAAGAAAACGGAGAAATTACTTTTCAAATCAATGAAAACACTAAGAGGATTCAGTGATTAAATAATTCCTTTTCTTGTTTCATGAAAAAAAAACTTCATTATATTTTGATCAAAACCACAGAAAATGCACCAATTAAACCTGTTATACGACATTAATGTTTCCATTTTAAATATATAATCAATAGTTTTTGTATTTAAACTCCCCTCACTGTTGCTTTATTCTAACTTCTCTCTTTTTCTTCTTTGTTTCACACATTTTCAGCTGCCGCATTTAATAAAAAGCCAAAAAAAAGTTCTAAATTGTATTATTTTAATCCACAAAATAAAAGTTTTTGTTTGGAAACTGCAGCAATAATGCAGTAAGTCTCTGCTCCATCGTAAGGAGACGGATCCAGAAAATCCAGGGATCACCTCCACCGACGTTAATCCAGCAAAGACCAGAGTCAGCGGCACCTGCTGATGGGCTGGTTGCCATGGTGATCCCCGTCTCCAGGGAAAGGAGTTTGTACCAAACTGAACCTGAAGAAGAAGAACGTCTCACTAACAGCAGAAACATTCAAATGAAGGATTTTTCAATTCTGAGGAGAAGGTTTATGAACAAAAAAGTTTTTAATCTCACGAAAATAATTGAATATTTAATTAAAGACTCCTTCACTTCACTTCACTCTCCTTTTTTCTTTGTCCTTTAGCTGCTACTTTCAGACATCAGAGAATCCTCAACTTCTGTGAAAAACAAACAAAAAAAACTAAAACCTTCTTTTTCCATTGAAGCTTTGTGACATTAACGCAGGATTATAAATGTAAATCTTATATTTAAAGAATCAGCAAAGTCACATCATTTACTTTCAAACACAAACTTTCTATATTTCGTAAATGTACGACGTTTCTTTAAACCACGTGTGTAGAAGTCATTCTATCCGGCCCTCCAGATCTTTTTATTTTACTGTTATTAATGACCCGATGTTATCTTGTCATTATTAACTTTTGATCAAATATATTTTTATGGAGAGTAAAATATTGAAAGTTATTTAAGGTTTAAGTTGATTTATTCTGGAATAATATTCCTGCTTTTTTATTATTTATAATTATGTTAAAATGTTACAGTTTTAAAGTTTTCAAAAATGGCATTCTGCAGCTTTTTGGACTATTTTGGCATTTACCAAGATTTTTCAAGACTATTTTGGAGTTCAGCTAATATTCACACGATAGCTGTTTGGCTAATTTAGGCTTTTCTTTTTTAGCTTTTTTAGGCTGTTTTGGAGTTTAGTACCTATACGTTAACTGTTTTTACTAATCTAAGCCTTTAATATTTAGTTTTTTAGGCTAATTTGGCATTTAGCTGATATTTTAGCTGGTTATCAGCTTCAGCGTTTTTAGTTATCAATTTCAGGATCTTCAGTTGCCAAATTCAGCTCCCAGCATTCACACCAGCATTATCACAGGTGAAGGTATATATCTAGTTCATAATTATTTTAAAACGTTAAATGTTAATGTTCATCCTGTTCATCCTGTGACATAATGTGTGTTTTGGATTTTGGCCCCTCGTGCAGAAAAAAGAAAAAACAAAAAAGAAAACAGCTGAAACTTTGAGGCAGCAGGAGGAGAGGCGAGTGTGACTCTCATGACAACAGGTCGGCTTTTACAGCGAGCATTTATTTCCTCTTCTGCACATCATCACACTATTATAAAACATCTCAGGAAATAAAATCGAGATAAAACAATACAAGCATAAAGCTGAGCGAATACTCGTTTCCCCATGAGAGTCTCAAAGCTCTGTCTTCCACCATGTTTCTGAGCAACATAAAAAGCTCAAATTCTCCCGAGAATAATCGTAGCGCTCTGAGCACGGTCCAACCAAAATTCACCGTACACTCCCAGGAAACTATCACCAGTTTTACTAATTTCACCACCCATGAACAACAATAACAGTGTATATAATTTTAAGCAGCACTTACAAAAGTTTTTCTTAGGAAACAAACATTCCTCACTTTCTGAACGTTAAATTCTAAATCCAGAGACAAAGTTTTGTCCGATATTTTACCCTCCAGCTTCTGCTCCAACCTTTGGTCAGCTGATTGTAAATGCATTGATTTCAGAACCTTTATGAACATAAATCACGTCCCGTCCAGGTGTGTAATTTTACATTTTGACCTTCAAATGTCTTTAATGTCGCTGTTTAAACTTTGTGATGTCCCTTTTAAAATAAAGAAGCACGTTTTGTCCCGCAGGTTGTCTTTCATAAATACATTTGCATGAAGTTTTGCACGTTTTCACTTCCTTACTGCAGCTTTCTGGACGTGGAGACCTTCACAGAAGAAGCTCCTGAGGATCTGAGCAGAAAGGACTTGGAGCTGCTTCTGATTGAAGGAAAACAAAAACAAGAGCATGATAGTCAACACATCAGAGAGTTCCCTGAGAAGGCTGGTGGTCTGCAGGTCTTTCAGCAGAAACTTCAAGCTGCAGTTTGGATCTGAGCTTCAGGTGAGAAGTGAGTTCAATCTTCAGCAGATCTGGATCTCTGGGAGCGTTGGAGCTCTTTCACTCGCATGACCTGAAACTTTACTTTTCACGTTTAAACATCAAATGTGGGGAAATAAAGTAATTATAAAAGGACCAATTGTTTTCACTGAAATAAATAAACTTTAGCAGCTTCTTGTGTGAATGCTTCCAAAGTGTTCAGTCAACAGTGGTTCTCCTGCTCCTTTCTGTATGTTTGACATGGAAAAACTCAATCACTCTTACTGAGCAGAATATGTCCCACAGGGAACGAAGGAGAAAGTTTTCACATTTTACATTTAAAGTAGATTAGCAACAAGCCTTTAAATGTATTAATGGGATATGTTTTAATATTTTATGGTAATTATTTTAGTATTAGTATTATATTTTAGCAACATGCTAACGCTTTTGGCTAATTTGATATCTACTGGGGTTCTTTAGGCTAATTTAGGGTTTAGCTTCTATTTTAGCTACATGCTAACGTTTTTGACTATTTTAGTTTACTGAGGAATTTTAGGCTATTGTGGAGTTTAGCTAGTAATTTAAGCAACGAGTTAGCTTTTTTCCTTTGGCTGATCCAGTATCTGCTGAGGTTTTTATAGACCAATCTGGAGTTTAGCTTCTATTTTAGCAACAGGCTAACGTTTTTGACTAGTTTTGTTTACTAAGGAATTTCAGGCTATTTTGGAGTTTAGCTAGTGTTTAAGCTATGTGTTAGCTTTTTTTGTCTAAATTGGCATCGACTGAAGTTTTTTTGTGCTAATTTGAGCTTAGCTATTTGCTACTATCTTAGCAACTATGTTTTTGGCTAATTTGTTACCTACTGAGGTTTTTAGGCTAATTTAGAGTTTAGCTTATACTTTTTTACGTTTTAGACTAATTTAGCTTACTGAGGAATTTTAGGCTATTTTGAAGTTTAGCTAGTAGTTAAGCAACAATCTAGTTTTTTATCGTTAATTTGGAATCTACCAGTTTTTTGGGTTAATTTAGAGTTTAGCTTCTATTTTAGCGACAAGCTAACGGTTTTGACTAATTTAGTTAACCGAGGAATTTTAGACTATTTTGGAGTTTAGATAGTATTTAAGAAATTTGCTATTTTTTGGTTAATTTGTTGTCTACCGAGGTTCTTTTAGGGCTAATTTAGAGTCTAACTTCTATTTTAGTAACACGTTAATGTTTTTGACTAATAGAGTTTACTGAGAATTTTTAGGCTGTTTTAGAGTTTAATATTTAAGCGACACGCTAGCTTTCTTTGGTAAATTTGGTATCTACTGAGGTTTTTGTGGCTAATTTGGAGTTTAGCTCATATTTAATCAACACACTAAATATTTTTTGCAAAATTGTATTAGGGATTTTTAAGCAACGTTACTACACATTCTTCACCTTCAGTGCTCTTTCATAGTTCTTTAATGAATTTTCCAAACTTTTAGCAAATTTAACATTCTGCAAATAGCTGTTGCATTTTCAGCAAATCCCTTCAGTAATAAATTAAATTGCATCAACATTTTCAGCAAAAAGCTTCATCGTCTTCAGCAACTACTCATAGCAAAAAGCATTTCTACTTGCATTATCACAGGTAATGCAACCTTTCTAGTTACAGAAGTTTCCAGTAGTGTCGACTGAATCTTTATGTTTCCCTCCTCTGACGGCCTGTTCTGCCGTTCCTTCATGTCATCCTAAAGGAACGGAGGGAATGTGCCTCCAAGGATCTGTAGAACCGGAATCAGACATTTGTCTGTCTGAATAATAGATTTCTGCTTCAGTCTGCAGTTCAATTATTAAAGATAATGCAGTGTGGATGTGAGTCTTTGTGGCCGCGGCGCCTCCTGCCCTCGGGGTCACTCTCCGTCTTCCCGGGTAAAAAGAGCCCCCTGCATGAGACTGATGGAATTCCTTCCTGCTGCCCGCAGACCGGGCGGCGTGTTTGTCTGCAGAAGCAACAGATGGCCAAGGTCTGGGGTTGCTAGGAAACTGATAATCAAACGCTTTGATTCAGATTGATGTGGGAATCTGAGCTTTATTAAAAGCAGGATGAAGTCTTTTGTTATTGGGATGGCGGGATGTCTTATTTTTTTTCCCCGTGCTTTGGTGGGTAAATATTTGTCGTGAGGGCTGGACGGAGGCTTGGCGCGGCGCTCCGAACAGCCTGTGAAAGCTGGGAAACCAAACAGTGTGGGTGAGGAAGGGATGGCAGCGGAATAACAGCAAAAACACAACATGGATGCAAACAGAGTCAAATTGGAGATGATTTTACTACCAAGAGGACAAACTATTATTTTAATCATCTATTATTCCATTCTCTGCTGTTGTCTGGTTCCTGCACGTAAAAACCCAATCGCACTTTCAGTACTTTTGGTATCAAAACGTTCAGCTCGTCAAGAACATTACTGTTTGTATTTTTAATATTAAGAAAATTGCCTAATATTTTAGCGACAGGCTAACGTTTTTGACTAATTTCGCATTTACTGAGGTTTTTTTCAGCTTTTTACAGTTAGCTAGTATTTTAGCAACATGTTAGTTTCATTGGGAGCAAATTTGGCATCTACTGAGGTTTTTTAGGCTTTGTTGGAGTTTAGCAAATATATTAGATAAGTGCTAGCATTTTTTATGGCTAATGTTTTTGACTAATTTCGGATTTACTGAGATTTCTTTCAGCTTTTTTTACAATTATCTAGTATTTTAGCAACGTGATAGTTTTATTGGGGGCAAATTTGGCATCTACCAAACTTTTTTTTAGGGTTTGTTGAGATTAGTTAATATATTAGCCAAGTGCTAGCATTTTTTTTTTGGCTAATGTTTTTGACTAATTTCGCATTTACTGAGGTTTCTTTAGGCTATCTTAGAGTTAGCTGGAATTTTAGCAATGTGCTACCTGTATTTGGGGCAAATTTGCAAGTAGTTATGTTTTTATTGGGTTTGATGGAGTTTAGCCAACATATTAGCAAAGTGCTAGCCCTTTTTGGCTAACGTTTTTGACTAGTTTAGCATTTACTGAGGTTTATTTAAGCGGTTTTAGAGTTAGGCAGTATTTTACAAAATACTAGCTTCATTGGACGCACATTTGGCATCTACTTTTTTTTAGGCTTTGTTGGAGTTACCACTAATATATTAGCAAAGTGTTAGCATTTTTTTTTTGGCGAAAATTGGCAAAAAAATTAGCAAATGTTACCTCTACTAATGTTTTGCTCATATTTAAGCAACACGTTAATTGTTTTCACTAAATTAGCATGTATTTGAGAATTTTCAAACAATCTTACTACACATTTTTCAGAAATGTAGGCCAACTTCAACATAACAGTTTTTATTTTTTATGGAATTTCAAACCATTTAGCATTTTGCAAATAGTGTTTGCATTTCCAGCAAACTGCTTCAGCCTCTTCAGTGACTACAAAAAGCATTCACACCTGGATTATTGCAGGTAATGCAGCTTGTTTTAAATGTTTTAAAGCTATGATACACATTATTTTTGCTTCTGTGTAAGTGTTGCCTCTTCATGCATCACAAGTTTTTATCCTATAAGCGGCTTTTTCAGCTCCACTCATCCACTGGTTTTGCCCTCCGCCCCTAAAAAAGGCTTTTTCACAACCAAGTGGAGCTAAAACCCAAACATGAATGCGACTGCAGAGGATCAGATTTATGTCACTTTTACATTTATTACAAAACAGATGTCAGGGGAAAAACCTTTGACTTTTCTTTGCATTTTTACACTTTGCAGCATCTGAGAGTGGACGACATGTCTTCTGATTTAAGCACATATGTTTTTATATACTTTGTTTTATTGAAACATTTCTTTTTCAGATTCGAAGTTGCTAAGACGACGGTTTGTGTTTTCACTTTGGAGCCCAAAGCAGAGCTCACCGTTTCAAGGATCACTGCAGAATTTCTAAGAATTTCACGTCTGCATAATGAGGCAGAAAGGAACATCTTCCGTGATTCTTCTGTTTCATTCCAATTCACTTTATGTTTTAAACATCAAGCAGGAAGAGCGGTGGTGGGTTTGCTTCAGGGCAGAACTCTGGGATAAACGTCCTGAAGCCACAACGGTCCAAACTCACATTTCCTTTCCGGCTTTTTAGCCCTGAAAAGGATTTAACAGGAAAGGTTAAGGAGTGAGTTGGAATTTTTGTATCAGCCAGAGTTGGATTAAATGTCAAAAACACTTTTTTTTGTTCCTAAGACGACGAATGAAGGATCTTAGGATGAGAGGAGAAAACTTTCAAGGAGACTCCCGATGTCACGACTCAACTTTAGGACAACGTCGTCTGGATGATGGAGAATCTCCATCAACATAAAAGCTTTATTAGGACAAACAAAGATGGAATCCTGTCAGGTTAGCGTGGGAGAAGCCAGATGGAGAGAAGAACCACAAACCAAAGTGAGATGTATTCAGACCAGACACATTTAGTTCTCTTAAAGAGAACCAGTCTGTTTCTCTGATAATCCAGGACAAATGTTCAGTCTGAATGAACCCAAACAAATCCTGGTCCAGGACCAGGACCCGCTCTCTGACCCGTCCTTTGAGGTGGTCTCGGCTCGTCTCCAAACTGACTGAGTTCTGGTTCGCTCCGTCTGAACAGACTCCATACTCGGATCTGAACAACTGGATCTAAACTGTAGCAGAGTAGAAAGGAAGACACCGATGAGTCGTGGACAAACGTAAAGCAACGATTAGTCATCCTATCAGAAAAAGGGCTCAACTTTATATTTGTCAGAGTGTTTATTTGAACTCGGCTAAATAACACTTCTTACATGCTTTTCTGAGTGTCGTTACCCAACACGCGCCTGGCGCTGCTGTGACATCATCATAAAGCTACCTTGTAGTTCCTTTAATAGAATTCTCTTAACAACAATAAGATAACGCCACAATGAAGAGACACAGCAGAGAAATCTGGTTGGATGGATACAGAGTCATGAACCCTCCTGCGTCAGGTTTCTGATACCATCTACAACACGTGTCAAAGTCAAGGCCCGGGGGCCGGATCCGGCCCTCTGGGTAATTCTATCCGGCCCTCCAGATCATTTTATTTTATTGTTATTAATAATGTTATCTTGAGCTCATTTCTAACTTGTATCATTTTGACTAAATATGTTTTATGGAGAGTAAAATATTGAAAGTTATTTAAGGTTTAAGTTGATTTATTCTGGAATAATATTTCTGACTTTTATTATTCAGAATTATGTTAAAAAGTTATGGTTCTAAAGTTTTAGAAATCTGTATTCTGCTAGCTGTATGGACTATTTTGGCATTTACTAAGATTTTTTAGGCTGTTTTGGAGTTTAACTATTTTTTCAGCTACATGCTAGCTGTTTTGGCTAACTTACTTTTTTTGTTTTGTTTTGTTTTTTAGACTAACTTGGTGTTTAGCTAATATTTTAGCTGGTTATCTTGGTTAGCTTCAGCAGCCAAATTCAGCTTCCAACATTCACATTATCACAGGTAATGCTATATATCTAGTTCATAATCATGTGATATAAGTTATTCTTCTAAAGGTTTAAAAATTTAGTTTTGGAGTGTTCAATAAATGTTTATCCTGTTCGTGATCTCAGGTGTGTTTTGGAGTTTTGCCGCCCGTTCGATTGAGTTTGACACCCCTGAATCAGAACAATTCATCCTTAAACTGCTTAAGCATCACATTTAAAAGCATCTTTATTAACGCTAACTGGTGTCAGTTTAGCTCAGCGTTTGTCCTCCATCTCTGCGTCTGACCGGATCAACGTCAGATCTGACATGGATCCACTTTTGGGGGGGTGGGGGTCTGATCTGCTGTTCTTTCTGCTCCAGGCATGAGGGGGGTGGGGGGGGTCCATGTTTTGTTTTCTGTATCATTTGACGAGCGTCTCCCGTTTGAATTGATTTGCTCTGGTTTTCTGCTCGGTGGTCGAGTTTGCGTCAGGCTGTCACTTCCACATCCTCGCCGCTGCTTTGCATCCACGCTGGTTTTCCTGAGGCGTCCGCGTCCGTCCCGTCTCTGTTTTGGGTTCATTTTTGGTTTCTGTGGTTCCTCTTCTCGCTCGTTTCGGAGCCTGAGGCTCATCTTGTTGGATTTCACAGCACGGCTTTAAATTTGTTTTGTTTTCCATTCATTCTCCCCGTCTCCGTCTGATTTACCGCACAAACAAACAAAAGAACTTTTAAACTAACATGAACAACAACAGAGAACAGATGTGCCGTGGAAAAGATAAAGAAAACACACAGGATGGTTTTCATTCTGAGGCAGGTTAAAAAGAAATAATATAAAAGCTAAAAATCTGATGTGTGGAGCAATAAAATAAAACATCAGTTTTAACAATTATTCAATGGATTTTTTAGCACTCACAAAAATAAAGATATTTTATCAAAATGATCAAAACATGAACATGTTAAAATAAATGCTAAAAAAAAAATGCATGAATTCAATGCAGCTCATTTATGATGAAAGATTTGGACTAAAGTCTCTGAGACTCAACTGGCCACTTCCACATTTTGCTTAACAGGATATTTTATTTATCATTTCATTTAATTTTCATTTTATTTCTTCTCTCATGTGCCTCCATATCCATAATAAACAAGACTCTGAGAGAAAATAACGCTTTTTATGTGTTTTGTTCGTAGTTTATAAGCAATTACTACATTAATCTC
The DNA here is from genome assembly GCF_002922805.2 of Oryzias melastigma. Classification (NCBI taxonomy): domain Eukaryota; kingdom Metazoa; phylum Chordata; class Actinopteri; order Beloniformes; family Adrianichthyidae; genus Oryzias; species Oryzias melastigma. Next base: position 1,552,088 of record NC_050528.1, read on the forward strand.
GCATGATTGTGTGATTTTTGCGAGATGCAAACACAAACTTGTTGTTTTTAATGACCCTTCCACAGATGTCTAATAGACTTTTAACTCATGTACCACCGATGTATAACTTTATGTCACACACGGCGCACGTGTCTTGTTAAGGTTATATATTTGATGCACGAATCACTAATAAATTGTATATAAACAGTATAATAATCATGTACGACTCACGTTTTGAGTTACAGGTATATATCTCGGCCGATCTTCCACCTCTCCAACAGTTTATACGATCAATAAAAGAAAGAGCGTCTGGAGGAGCTGTCCATGGTGCTGATTCCTGTCCAACGCTCTGAAAGTGAAGACATTCAATGAAGGTTTACGTGATTTTTGTCTGGATTATTAGTATTTTTCTGAGGTTTTAATGTGGTTCATTCGTGATACATCTGTGAAAATCTCAGAACTGTTCTCACTTTCTCCACATATGTTCATGTATGAGCAATTTTCAACTGAACAATATGCACAGATTCTACGTAGCAGCGTACAAACGTCACGTTTATGTCTTTGTGGTAACACATGTTTACAAATTTCCCTCCAAAAATCCCCAATTTAAAGCACTACAGCGTAATTCAGTCATCTTAAAATTAGACCTAAATTACACATTTAAGGACAAAATATTCTTAAAATGAAATTTAAATCATCTAAAATGTAAATTATTATAATCTTCGAACAAGAACTCTCACCATTCACAAATAAAACTTCAGCTTAAAAGTTTAATTTAAATCAAAAAATAAACTAAATTCAAAACAGTTCTTAAAACAAGATGCTTTTAGGATCAAATGATTACATATTAAGATCCTAAAATAAGTTATTATATTTCACTGAAACATAAGGTTAGTTATATTTGTCTTAAAACAAGTGTAATAGTAGAAATAAACATCATCGGTGAGCCTTTGGTAAACAAACATTTACATTGTTTCTACACAACAAAGTAGAAGAACTTGAGAAAGTTCCAGTGATGTTTGTGTCGTCGTGGACCTTTCAGGCGTGAGGTTTGGTATCAAAGCAAACATTGATGTGGCCGGCGCGGCGGCAGAAGCAGTTACCCCCCCTCCGATGCGGCGATATTGCAGGCGTTTCCTTCAGGCCGCCGGGCTGATCAGAGCTGATGTAAGGCGTCCCTGGAGGATTCAGGAATAGATCCAAACCTGCAGACAAACACCTCTTTCTTGTTTGGGTACATATTGTTCCATAACGGAGAAAACTCCAGTTATTTTCTCTTTCATCTGAACATTTCCGTACCGTGTTCCCGACTCGCCGTCTTCCACGTGTGCAGTAATGAAGAACATGAAACCCCAATAGATGAATATGCAAATGCGTGTCTGTGTACACAAGCCAGTGGCATTTGCTCATGTAAACAAACTGTATCAGAAACACATATAAATGCAGTTATTGTTGGGAGACCTGAAAACACTGCCTGACGGTTTAGCGAGCGGATCAGAACCCCGTCTGTGCACGTTTAGACGATGTTTCTGTCTACCAGGACGGACCTGCAGCACATGCAGTCGTGTTGTTTTACTGCTTTCATGGAGGAACCGCCTCTGATTTATGGCTCTCGCCGTCTGACCTCCTTCTTACCTGTTCCTTCATCTCTCTGCTTCTTTACTGCCAGGCGAAAAGAGGCGGTAAATATATTATGAAACCTCATTCTATCAGGATGAGAAATACAGAGGCTGCAATGCATGCAGATCAGTTCATCTCATCTCCTGCTTAAAACGCAACAGAGGATCAACACTTCTGTTCACAACAGGAAGGGTTTATACAGGTGAGTTACCTGGTTCACTGATGAACAGGTGTAACTAGTTTACATGTAGTTAGTACTGACATTCCAGCAGTAACAATAAAGCCCCCCATGAACATTTTTTATTTAAGAAAAACATTCCCAGTAGTGTTTTAATTCTGATTGTGAAGTTTTTAACCAAAATCTCACAACCTAAATGTCTTAAAAAGACATTTTTCATGTTAATCTGAAGCCTCTGTTTCTAAAATCTCCTCTGAGGGGGCGTGGCTTCTGGAGGTGACATCACCTGCCCAGTCAGCAAAGGGAAAATGGGCCCCCTGTGGTGTAAAGTTGCAGAAAATGTGACCCGATTGGGTTTGTCCACATTGTCTTAAGTGGGCACTCAGTGGGTAGGCTAGCTATGCTATCCAGACGCCCCGTGAACAGCATTGCGCGCTAGCTCCAAACAGCGTAGCTCCATGCAGTGGAGCTCTCTACCATACTACAGCGGAGCTTGCTAACTCAATACAGAGAAGTTCGCTAGCATACTACAGAGGAACTCGTTACCTTGATATAGTGGAGCTTGCTAGCATATTACAGGAAAGCTCGCTAGACTGCTACAGAAAATCTTGCTAGCATACTACAGAGAAGCTAACAAGTTCAATACAGAAGAGCTTGCTAGCATACTCCAGTAGAGCTAGCTAACTCGCTACAGAGAAGATTGCTAGCTCTCTGTAAAGAAGCTCTCTATTATGCTACAGTGTAGCTCGCTAGCACACTATGCTGTCCATGGGGCAGCTGGACAGTGTAGGGAGCTAACTCACTCAACACAAAAGCAAAACGTTAATTCCACCAGTAAACGCTCAAACTGCCCTTCCATTCTGCTCACCTGGCAGGTATTTGAGGCAGGAGGCAGCTGGGTTTGAGGTTTAGGTTTGTTCTTTTTCCCTCTTTGTCCTCAGCAGTCTTACACTGCTGGGTTTTGTTATTTTAGTTTGGGGTTTGTAGTCTTAGTTTGCAGGCTTTGTTTATTTGTTTTCTTTAGGGGGAGCTGCTGACTCTGACGGTCGACATGTCTGATCAGCAGTCTCCATGACTTATTTTATATTTGGTCAAGGTTCCAATTCCCTTTGGTTTGTCTTTTCGTTTGAACGAGCACACTCATTATTTCATTTTGTTCTTTATTCCAGGACACAGGCTTTTTCTGATTTATTAAACTGTGTTCCTTCTAGTCTTACTGACGTCCAGTTTTTATGTGATTGTCTCCTTTTGTATTTATTCCCCTCGATAAGGAATCTGCAGCCTGAGGCTCCAGATCCTCATGTGCCTCTTGGGCCAAACATAAAATAAGTCATGAAGACTTCTGACTGCAAAACTACCTAAAGAAAACAAATAAACAAAGCCAGAAAACTAAGACTACCAAACCCCAAACTAAAATAACAAAACCCAACAGTGTAAGACTGCTGAGGACAAAGAGGGGAAAAAGAACAAAAAATAAATTAAGAAATAAAAGTAAAATAGCATTTTCTAACATAAGGATGAGTTAATTTGGATTTATTTAATTTATATTAGTTAAATGTATAAATTGATGATAAACTATGTAGGTTTTTACATCCTGTTGACCTGAAGACGTCTAGAATGAAGATTTTATATGCAAAGCAAAACTTTGGCAAAAAGTTTGATCTTTTATGAGTTAAAAGTACATTTATCTTATGCTGCACAACATTGGTTACTAGCTGAACTGAGATCATCCTGTTTGGCACAGAGCAGCTTTTATTTTGAAAATAAGTTATTTGAGCTTCTGTCAAACGTAAAAAATAAATAAATAAATCACATTTTGAGAGATGCTAGGTTCTCTTTATATTTTTGCTTTTGTTCGTGCCAAAAAAAGAAGGTCATGAATACAAATCCAAATTTCTTAACGGCTAAAGTAAGACTATACGGCTCCTTCGAGGGTTTGATCAGTAGAAATCGATTCCAAATAGTTCTTTTACTGCTAAAGGTTGCTGACCCCGATCTAGACCTGAACCAGGTTTTCCCTTTGGGGACATAAACTTCTCTTTAAACAGAGGACAAGATCTCCTTCAGCTCAGAATAACTTTTACAAAACATAATGTTTTTCACGTTTTCTTAAACTCGCGTCGCCATCTTTGTAGTCTTATGAAAGGAAATGTAAAAGGAAAAGGAGCCCAGAGGGACGCGGGGGGGTCACCCTGCTGGAGGCAACAGGAGCGAAGCGTCCAGAGATGTTTGGAGGATCAACATGACTCTCATACTAAATGAGAAAATGTGTTTTTACGGACAAAAATGTCAAACGAAGGACGGGTTTTCTGAAGATGTTTAATGTTGTGGCTCAGAATGTTAATCTGCTTTTTGTTGTTGTTTGTTAAAACTGTGCTGATAATCATGGACAATAATGAGAAGTGTTGGTCCTGGTGTGGGATGGGTAAATAGACTCCGCCCTCTAACCTCTCACCGTCTCTTAGACTAATTGTGTGCTGACTGCTAAAGCAAAGTGACAGTTCTCTTTAACTATTGTTATGTCTGTTGGCTTCATTTTAATAAGGATCGCTCCCTTCATTTGGTTTGTCCGTTTCCCGACAGATTTCTCTCTTTGCAGAGCGGAGCTGCGAACGCACAGCGAGCCAAACTCTGCAGAATCATTTTGCTCTCTCGGGATTACAATTAAAAAGAGGAAACAGAGAGAGACCAATGTCAACAGAGACGAATTTATTTTAGTCAAATCTCTTCAACTCTGGGAGGAATCCGTTGTAGAAACCCACAGAGTGTCACACTTAATGATCCACAGCTTCACAAATTACACAAACCATAAGTGGATTCTGATCCGGGATTTCAGATTTCTCGTGGGATACCGACTTTTCAGCATCTCTGCATTTTATTTTTTATCAAAATTAAAGGATAAAAATGGATATTTAGAAGATTTTTTTCTTTGAATTTGTTCTAGAAGTCTAATACTGCATTCATACCAGCCGCGTTCAAGAAACACCACACACTTGAGGCGTCGCCTGTGACGCTAAAACACAAAATCTTTAACAAACTGAAACGTTGCAACTTTTGAACGGCTAGAACGTTCTGGACGCGCGGTTTAGACACGATAAAACTGCTTTTTACACCCGTCTTGGGACAATTCAGACTATGATAGTTTAGACTAAACAGACATTTTCTGACAGTAATTATTACAGTTCTAGGAGTCAGTGAACGCATCGGAAATGAAGTCACCACCCTCATCGATTTTGATTGGTCCTCGTGTTGGCCCCGCCCCAACACGCCACAACGGGGCCAAAAGTTTGGTAACTGAAACTTTCAGATTTGAAAAAAAAAAGAGTTGAAACTGAAAAATAAGTTTTGTAAATGAAACTTTGAGTTTTGAAACCTAAAAAACACAACATTTGAAACTGAAAATAAAAGTTTTTGACATTTATATTTTTTTTTTTTTTGACCAAACACCAAAATTTTTTTCAATTTCATTTATTTGGGTTTCAAATAGTATTGCTCCGATTGATCTCCATAGCTTTTCATCACAGCTTTGAACCAAATCCAACACACGGCTCCGTGTTTCACATTCACTCCACTTCAGAATCCACTGGAATTACGTTAACGCACAAAGAGTTAGAGTAGTCAAAATGGCAAAGATGGTCCTGTCTGTTATTATTATTATTTATTTATGTAGCACCTTTCAAGATAAAAATCTCAATTATGAAAAAGCAATTTTTAAAAGATGTTTTTAGTTGCTTTTTAATAGAGAACACTCTAAGACCATCTATGGGCCGGGATGACCCCAAACCGGGTCAACCCCTCCAGGTCAATGTAACTAAGTCTTAAATTATAAGAACAAAACTTGTGATTTGTAATAAAACCACTTAAAATGATTAAATCTCAACATCTGAAGTTTGTTCCGAATGAATACAAATGAAAGTTTTGCCTTTCTGATTTCCTCGTTGGGCCTTACATTGTTTTAATCTGTTTGATTAAACTGACAATAAATAATTTATCTTTCAAATGACTCACTGTAATCTGATTACATTTTTAATCAGTTATTTAGGTGTCCACCGAGGCCGGCAGTCAGTTTGATGCAGAACACCCTATTAATTTAGACACAGCTGTTTCATCCGCCCATCTGTTTCTGTGGACAACAAAGCGGCGCTCCGGTGTCGGAATCGGCTCGCCGGTGCTCCCAGATTAATCCTGGGATTTTCCATTAGTTACATCAGCCGACTTGTGATTGCTTAAATGCATCAGGAGCTGCACACAAACTTCTGGGATCCTCCTTTCGGCGTCTCTGTGTTTGAAGCTCTTGAGTCGGTACGGCGAGGCGACGAGAGCGCAGATGGCTGAGCTCTGAGAGACGAGTTAAGCTCTGTTTTCATGACAGCACACAGTGTAAGCCACACAGGATCTGTGAAAGTGATGTGACATTTTCTCTGCACACGCCCACGCGGCCCTCCTTCTCTTTCTGAGGGGTGGGGGGTCCTTAAATTGCAGGCTCACTCCGTGGGCGGGCTGCGGCGGTAATAGAAGGGAGTCACAATAACAGGTGTGTCAGTGATTTCAGGACAGCATCCAGTCTGGACATCCAGACTCACTGGGGCTGAATGTGGGTCAGGTCAAAGGAATCTGTTTCCACTCATGACACCCCCCATCAGTCTGCATCACTGTCTGTATATGAGAACTGAACTGAGTGACTCCTCCCCCCCAGGATTCCAAACAGGAAGTACCAGGAAGTATTTGCTGGCTGCAAAACTCCCATAGACTTCTGCGGACAAATAAACAGCTGTTACCCAGCCAGTAAGGCCGGTGTAGCTTCACCGAACTTTGCTGTATGTAGCATGTTAGCAAGATCCTCTGTATAAGGATAGTGAAATCTGCTGAAGCTTGCTAGCGAGCTCGCTGTATAAAGCTTGTGAAATCCACAGTATGTAGCAAGCTAACAAACTCCGCTGTATAATGCTAGCGATCTCCACTGTAGCATGCTAGCGAGCCCGTTGTAGCAAGCTAGCGAGCTCCGCTGTAGCTTGCTGGCGAGCAAGCGAGCTCCAATTTATAGAGCTAGCAAACTCAGCTGTATCGAGCTAGTGACCTCCACTGTAACAATCTAGCAAGCATGACTGTAGAGAGCAAGCAAGCTCCATTGTAGCATGCTAGCAAGCTCTGCCATAGCAAGCAAGCGAGCTCATGTGTAGTATGCTAGCGAGTTCCGCTGTATCAAGCTAGCAAGCTCATCTGTAGCCTGTTAGCGAGCTCCCCTGTATAAAGCTAGCGTGCTCCACTGTATCGAACTCCTCTGTAGTGAGTTAGCAAGCTCCACTTTATCGAGCTAGTAAGCTCCGTTGTAGCATGCTAGCAAGCTCCTCGATAGCGAACGGCCCTCTGAGTGCCCACTTGAGTCAATGTGGTCAAACTCAGGTGGGGGTACCACAGAAACTGCAGACAAACTCATTTTCTGACACTTTTAAACCATGGGGGGCCGCTTGGCTTTGCTGGCGGGGTGCTCAGTCATTCTGTTAGTCAGAATAATCATTTTCTGATACATTTTTTAACATCTTCTTGATAATGCTAATTTTGTTTCAAGTTATTAAAGTTATAAACTGACCAATCAGATGCCTCAATAAAAGTAGGTGGAGCCTGCTGGCCCCACGTCCAACATTCAAAACGTTTGACAGATTTTATTAAAGTGGTTAACTAGCTCATTCCTGATTGATGCGAGTGGTTGCCATAGAAACGATGACTCCGACTGACTCGGACCAATGAGTTTACTGAGGGGTTACTCACTCAGTCCAGTTCTCATATACAGTCGGTGGTCTGCATCCATCCTTACATTCCAAGCTCTCTTTATCCACCGTCTACATTTTTGTAATCGTTTCGTTTTCAAGCCACAAAAATTGTTTTCCTGTCATTTGATGTTATGATTTCATGTTCTGTTTTACTGTGTAGATCCTGGAAGATCGTTTCCTTCCAGCTGAGCTTCTACATGAAATCCAGAGGAATCCAAGTCACTCACCTGTGAAGGTGATGAAGCAGACGTGGCTTTTGTGTGTTTTAGTGGTGAGCACATCGACTTCAGTCTTTCCTCACTAAGAGAGATAAATCTGAGAGTGTTTCCTCTGGAGGACGTAGTGTGTTTGTGTGTGTGTGTGTGTGAGTGTGTATGCATACAGGTGTGTGTGTGTGTGAGTGTGTATGCATACAGGTGTGTGTGTTGGGGTGTGTGTGTGAGTGTGTATGCATACAGGTGTGTGTGTTCCCGTAAGAAGGAGCTGGTAAAATGTCCAACGGAGGCTTTCTGTTTACCCAGAGGGTCAGTAAAACGATATTTTTGTGGAATTTATTTGGTTTTCTTTAAGAAATAAAATTTCTTCAACTACATTTTTACTTAATTTTCATATAAATCTTTTTTTTAATTTTGATGTCAGAACCCCTAAATATAAACAGTCCTATATATAACTATATTGTTTCTGTTGTAAATTGTTTCCAGTTGTTTTTAAATTAGGATTAGAACATTTTTACACAACTGTCTTTTTTAAGACATATTTTCTGCAGAACAGCAAGAGGTTATTAAAAATTCACTGAATTTCATTCAAAACTTTTATTTCAAATTATTTCCTAGTTGTTACGCGAAAAAGTTTAAAAACAAGAAACAGGATTTTCATTGGAGTGAGTCATTACTGACTTTACCGCTTTATAAACATTCCTACACGCGTTTCTTAGACCATTATCTCGTTAACTTGATCCAACCTTTCCTTAAAAGCTCTTCGTTTATACCTTGGTGCGCGTTTGTGTCCCTGCAGTTCATCATCATTCCACCAGGGGCAGTAGAGAGGCTTTCCCTAGTCATTTTCAAAATGGTGGCCTCCATAAAATTTCAAAAACACTTTTAGCGGGAAAACTTTGACTAATTTTCCTAACTTTATGGTGAGAATAACTCATTTTTTTATCCAGGTTTTCGTTGTTTTGAAATAATACAACATTTGTTGATAATTCATAATACAGTTCCACCGTCAAATTACAGACAGTGTTTTATTCCTGGACAACATCTTTGTGAGCAAAAACTTACTAAATTATTATTATTAGAAAACATATCACACATTTTTGACGAATTTATATTAAAAAAAAACAATAATTTCCCTGAAATTCTGTCAATTCTTTGACATAGCTGGTTTTAAAGGGTCAAATATGTTTTTTTCTTTTCAAACTTTGTGCTGAAGCCTAAATTCATTTAACACGAACCACCTGATGCCTGTGACCCAAATCTCAGCTGATTTGCTAAAATTGACTTCATCCCCGCCTCTATTTCTGTTTCCTCTCAGTGGGCGGAGCCTAAAACAGCCTGACAACCTGTCCATGAATCAGCGCGTCTTTGAATAGGATCAGCAGGTGCCCGAACAACAACAGATGGCAGACTTGTATATAACTTCAAATGACCAGTGCGAGCGTCCCGATCCTCGCTGGTTTCTACCCAGCACTGATTCACCGTAACATTAGTCACGCCAACAGACTGAAAATCACAACAAGACGCTTCCAAACTGGGTTTTTCATGAGCAAAACAACAATAAAGACCAGCCTGCTCCTCCAGAATGGTCGACGTGAACTCTGATTTAGAGACTTCTTCCCTGAAGTTACGGTTTATTCAAATGTTTTTGAAATCTGATTTTATGTTTGGTCCCATAAATGGACACAAAGATTCATGTTTACTTTGGATTTTGATGCACCAATTAACTTTGACAGAGAGATTTATGCACCAGAAAGTAAGGAAGAAGTAAAAAAATGAATAAAACTGTTGACAAAATAAAAGGAAAAGTCAGAAATCCATTATCCATAAATATGAGATGTGGAGCGGCTGGGAGACGGAATGATCCGTCTGTAGCGTTCCAGCACATCACCCAAACCAAACCACGAAAATGTTTCACATTTTTACCAAAAGCAACAATAAATAAAGTGTGAAGAAAACTCTAAAAAGTCTGCAGGCTGCCTCAAAAGTCACTTATTATTCCATGCATCCATTTTCTAAACCTCCTTCATCCTGCTGGGGGTCAGCAGAGGTCGGCTTTTATCGGGCGAGAAGCAGAACGTCCATCTCAAGGCTCGGGAAAACCTCGCAGCCTCACACCTACAACCCATTAACAGTCTTGGTAAACAGTTTCTCTTCTTCACTGAGAGGGAAACCAGAGAATCAGAAAATCCACTCCAACGCTGGACTCTGAGATCCATCATTCGGTCTGTGGTCCTGCTGCTGGTCAGCTGGTCCGGGTTCAGAGTGACGGTCGGGTTCTGGTCGTCACAGGGATTGGGGTTCTGGAATGGTGTCAGCCTTCTCTCCCTTAAGAGAAAACAATTGTAGATTCTGATGACTCCTTTCAAACCATTTACAGTCAATTCTGTCCAAATCCGTAGTTCTCAAGTGTTTAAATGTGATTTACAAAAAGTGTAAAAACATCTTGAAACATGAGAGCGACAGTTATTTACTTAGGTGGATGATAAAGAGTTAAAGAGTCAGGATCCATTCTGAGAGTTCACTTTGAAGAAAAGGAAAAGCTTTTAATTTGAAAGTGTAGTGTGTTTTTCAGACTATGAGGTGCATCAAATTACACAAATATTCAGATTCGATTAAAGTCGCCCTCAGTTGAAAATCCTGTTTTTAGAGTTTTTATCATGTCTGTGTGGCATTTCTTACATGAAAGAGAACAAATGTCATTAGAAATCATTTCGTTTTTGCATTTTTCAAGTATTTCTTCTTTCAAAACGCTCAGCTCCAGAAGCCACGCCCCCTCAGAGGAGATTTAGGAGGCCTCAGATCAACACGAAAAATTGATTTTTAAGACATTTAGTTTGTGGGGTTTTGATTAAAAACTTCACAATCATAATTAAGACACTACTGGGAACGTTTTTTAAAATAAAAAATTGGAGGACGTTAAGCTGCATTTGTACAAATCTCTCTGGGAGTCCACTGACTACATTACCCACGATGCTCCAACACTATCAAATGGTAGAGGTTTGGTATGAACACAGTCATACTAAAAACTCTGATACATTTTTGAGTGCCGTGTATTACAGGAAAATGTGTTTTTTTATTTTTGATCATTAAAGCTGATTGATTTGAGTTAGATTTCTGGATTCATGGCTGAGGTGAACCAACATAAATACATTGTGTATAGTTGTTGTTTTTACTTTCTTTTATCACTGTTGACATCAGACTACCTACGACTACGGGACTCTGCAGCTCCAGAGCCACATGTGGCTCTTTAGCCCTCCAGTTGCTCTTTTGTTACGTTTTTCCTATTAAAACGTAACTGAAAGTTAACTAGTTGTAGAAGTAAAAAAATAAACCAACTCAAACTTTTTTCAATTAATTCACAAACAGCTGAAGAGCAGCCGGTATCACACGTCGAAGGAAAACATTTTAACACATTTTTGTCCGCTATATCGCAAAGACAATCAGAGAGCAACAGCAGAATGAAGCTGCGCCACATTATTTGTGAATCAATTCAAGTATTTTAAGTTCACCTTGTGGTTCAAAAAGTATAGTTGATAATCTCTGATTTAATTTTGGTTTGTTAGATTTAGGAATTTCTGGCTGATTACGGTAAAAATAACTTTTTTTAAACTCCCATTACAGTATACTGCTGTACTACATTTGCTGTATTGAGATGATTCAGAATTCTTTATTTTGAATGGATGTTATGCGAACCGATAAAAAGTTATAAACCATTTCATATTTTGAAGAAATATTCTTTATTCTCACTTTATACACACTGATGAGGCAACACCTGCGCAACTGTCTCGGGTTATTTAATGACATATTTGGTGTAATAATTGATCAAATTAGGTTAGAAACAATATAAATAGCACGATGGACACTTTTCTATCGCTCTGCACTTGTATTAAAATGTTGCATTTTTTGCTCTGAAATGCGAAATAATGTTGGATTTGAAGTTTATGAACAAACATGACCCTCAGCTGTTGATCAATAACAACATGTTGATTCATTTCCACGTTTGTAGGATTTTCCAAGTGTTTTTGTACATCCTGGTCTTGGGGGAAAATCCCCCCACGCTTCATAAAAACCCTTCTGCAGGGTTGTTTTCCTCCTGGCGGTTTCCTGCAGGGTCAACGTTTTGTTCTTGCTCTCAGCGTTCAGCGCGGCGGTCTGCGGATCGAACGGTAACCGGCTCACTCTCCGTCACACTGTTTACATGCTCAGGTCTCCTGGGGGGGGACATTGAACCCCAGATATCCCTCAGCGCATTCGTCTCAGTGTGAGTTTATTGTGGAGTAAAAGCGCCGCGTGACATCAAAGCCTCCGTGCACTGATACGGACAAACAAGTTTCCCTCCAAACGAAAGCGGAGCGCGTTGATGTGAAGTAAGACGCGTCTGATTAAGGCCCACGCTGAAAAGCTGCTTCAGAATGGATCTGGATGTGTTTGTGTTGCTCAGAGTCCGACTTTTCCCGCTTTTCTTTTGTCTGCTGCCTTCAGTTGGCATGCTGTGCACTTGGGTGGGTGTGATAAGTCCCTGCATGTTATTAAAAGGAATCCAAGGGTGCGGGTCGATACAGCCCCTGCCCACCAGCGCCCCCCCCACGAGCCGTCTCCCATCCCCTGCCCACTATGGTAATCAGAGGGATCACAGCACATCCTTAATCATGCTGTGGGCGGTTCTGAGAAGCCCGATCCACAGTCGGTGAACTGCTGACCTTGGCGGATCAACAACTCCTTTCATCTCACTTTGCAATTTCTTTTTTTTCTTACCCAAAAGCCGAATTTATAGCATCGTTTGCGTCACAACAACCTAAAAGTGTCTGGGCTCGTGTGGGCTGAAATTTCAACTTTATCAGCAAACTCCAAACTGCTTATAATGTTCAATTCAATGTTATTTATATAGACCAATATCACTAAATTATTATTGGGCTTCATGTCTGTCATAAAGTATAAACAACAGCTGATTGGTAAACTAAACAGACTACATAAAACTCGTTATCCCTGTCCTTAGACCCTCCTCCCAGTAAGGAAAAGCTCCTGAAAAGCCTGATTCAGGAAAAAAGAAGAAACCTGAGGGAAGTCCACATGAATGAGGGATCCTGTCCAGGATGGACAGGCGATGAAAAGAGGAATGAGCTTATCTAGCTACATAACGACATATTTGAATAGAGTTCAG
>NC_050528.1:1565466-1574283 GCF_002922805.2 Oryzias melastigma
ATGAGCCTATCTAGCTATATAACGACATATTTGAATAGAGTTCAGCCAGAAAGGACTGGGGGACGAGTGGGGGCGTGGTCCACAGCCAAGACGAGCCAGAGGCAAGGTCCACAGTCAAGAAAAGTCAGAGGCAAGGTCCATGGCCAAGATGAGCCAGAGGAAAGGTCCACGGCCAAAACAAGTCAGAGCCGAGGTCCACGGCCAAGACGAGCCAGAGGCGAGGTCCACGGCCAAGACGAGCCAGAGGCGAGGTCCACGGCCAAGACGAGCCAGAGGCAAGGTCCACGGCCAAAACAAGTCAGAGGCGAGGTCCACGGCCAAGATGAGCCAGAGGCAAGGTCCACAGTCAAGACAAGTCAGAGGCAAGGTCCATGGCCAAGATAAGCCAGAGGCAAGGTCTACAGCCAAGACGAGCCAGAGGCGAGGTCCAAAGCCAAGACAAGCCAGAGGCGAGGTCTACAGCCAAGACGAGCCAGAGGCGAGGTCCACGGCCAAGACAAACCAGAGGCGAGGTCCACGGCCAAGACAAACCAGAGGCGAGGTCCATAGCCACGACGAGCCACAGGCGAGGTCCACAGTCAAGACAAGTCAGAGGAAAGGTCCACGGCCAAGACGAACCAGATGCAGGGTTCATGGCCAAGATGATCCGGAGGCGAGGTCCACAACCAAGAACAGCAGCACAGACGATCCACCTGAAACTTGAAATCTCTCCCACTCCCCTGGAGGAGAATATGAAAGAGGAACAACACGTGAATCACACTGCACCAAACAGACGCACAGAGAACTAAATATAATACATAATAAAGAATAGAGGAGAAGTGAAGTAAAAGAGAACAGAACCCCAGAACTGATGTGGATAATAATGATGATGAAACATTTTTAGCAAATCAATATTAATCTAGACACTCGAGAGCTACAGCAGACGGAATCAACCGCCAGGGCCGGTTTATCAGACCAACCTCCCTCTGAGTTCTGTGGAGAAATATGTATTATGATCGATGGAGAGGAATTCTGCAGAAAAACCAACAGATTTCCATTTTTCCATCAAGTTCTAAATGTGTGATAAAACCACATTAGAAACCGTGTTTCCTGCTAATGAGAAGTTTCCGTCAGCTGAGCCTCTTTTATCCTGGAAATCCATGAAACTTACTCCGGATTTTCCTCCCTAAAGCCTAAAAGTCTGATATTAAGAGCAGACATAAAAGCTCAATAAGAAACTCAAATATTGAGCAGCCTCTTAATCTGCATGTAGACAATGCGATCAGCACAGAGGTGGAGCACGCCAGTGCAGGGAAAGTGTGAACTGGAGGTGATTGTAACCAATAACAGCTCCAGCTCCTGATATATGCAAAACACAGAGATGGGAGATAATGAAAGATTAATGAGTAAATCTCTGCCCATGAATATTTAAGGAGGTAGTCTGTTTAATACATGATCACCCTCTGAACGGCATCCTGTACACGCCGCCGCCTCTTCGGCGGAGTCGCTGTGGGTCCTTATTGGATTCTCAGGTGGATGGCATTTTCATTGCTCTGCTCTCCAATGAACCTGCCTCATAAATCAACGCGCATCACTTTGTCTCTAGGATTTATGCAAAAGTAAAAAATATAGAGGGTTTGAGGCTGGAGTTTTCCCTGTCTGAATCAGAACGTCTTGGGCTTCAGAATCTGGTGCATTCTGGGAGTTGGAGGCAATCCTGGATGTTTTAGAGAACCATTTTCAGGGCGTGGAGCGCTTTGATGTCTGACAGTATTTAACCGACCGGCCTGCAAGAGGAAGAAGAGAGCGTCTGATTTATTTATTTAGATTTTTTATTTTAAGTTTGTCCAAACTTTTGAGGGGATAGTTTATCTTCATGATGTGCAAATTTCCTTCAGCCACTTCAAATGTTATTTCTTCTCTAGATTTGATGAAGGGATCATTAAAATGTGATGTGGATTTACCAATAACTGACAAAGGCCAAAGAAACAGAGTGTCCATTCATTTCTGATCATGGAAACCTCAAAGGACATTGTCCTGCTATTCATTTATAAAAGAAATAAATATCCATCCATCTTCTTCCTCCGCTTCATCCAGCACCGGGTCGCGGGGGCAGAAGTCTAAGCAAAGATGCCCAGACTTCCCTCTCCCCGGCCACTTCCTCCTGACAGGACCCCGAGGCGTTCCCAGGCAAGCCGAGAAACATAGTCTCTCCAGCGTGTCCTGGGTCTTCCCCGGGGCCTCCGGCCAGTGGGACATGCCCGGAACACCTCTCCAGGGAGGCGTCCAGGAGGCATCCGGACCAGATGCCCGAGCCACCTCAACTGGCTCCTCTCGATGCGGAGGAGAAGCGGCTCTACTCCGAGCTCTCTCCGGGAATCGATTCAAACATATTTTCTTAACAGCCGTATACGTGATATGAAAGTTGTAAATCGGTGCTACATGTGTGACAAATCCATCAGAGATATGTGGAACACTCGTGGAACGCCACACATTTGTGTCTGCATGTTGCAAAAATCCTGCACACTTTTGTAATATTTACATAATCAGTGAAAATGAACTGCATAAAATATGCATAAACTGCGTAATTTTCAAAAACTTTGAACGCCTCAAAACCACATGAAGACCCTCGACGGACATCAGCTCACATCAACAAATAGCAAACGCAAGAAAAATGTATGAATCACATATTAGGAATCATGAATGACCGAAACTACACTCATGGAAACTGTGCAAAGAGAAACTGTGGGACTCCCTCAGGTTATGGTGACGGGGTTGGATGAATGTTGTAGGACAGACGTGAACATGGAGGATGTTCCACTACATATAAATGGTTAAATATATCTGTGGGAACATTTCAAAGTTTGTCTGATTTCAATCTTTCAAATGCGTCTCAGGGGTTCGGCTGTTATCAGCATTAACAATGAGATTGGCTCTTGAGTTTGTATGTCATAAATTGATGTGTTTGCAGCAGTAAGACCAGAAGAGTCCAGATGTGAGTCGATTCAGTCTCTACCCAAAGCCCAGAAACTTCATAAAGATGTTTATTGTATGAAGTTTTCTGTTACTAATCAGAGCTGTGTATCAAAAAACATGTAAATATTCTAAAAATATTTGCTGCTTTTATATATTTGTTTTTTGGGGCGCTGCAGTTGAGCTTCGCCTACCGCTGGGTTCACTCTGGACGTGGAAGTGGCGTGGAACGGAGGTCGCTTCCATTCGCCGTCCTTGTTAACCCACGGTTTGGTTCACACCAGGCGAGGAGCGCCGCGGTCGTCCGTTGAAGACTCGCGCCACGCCACGGATCGTTTCGGTGTCGGGTGTATTTGGGCTCGAGCAGCAAGCGATCCGCGTCAATTCTGGCAGGAAGTTACATCAAGATACATGAGAAAATCCAGTTAATTTTCAAAATAAAACCAATTTTTCAAAATGAAACACTACAAATGAGAAATGCGATCATGTTTTTGGATCTAAACAGACTGTAGAGATAAAACTAAACACACACACAAATCAACGTGGTGGGCCGACTCCGGAGTGGGGGCGGGGCTAAGTTTTGGGTCTAAAAGAGCAACAGAATAGAGGCAGAAAGCAGATCTTCGCAGCAGAAACAAGAGGTAATACGTTCAGGTTCTTAATTTACCCATGATGGCAAAAACAAAACAAGCTGCAGCAGAATCGTGTTGACCGCCGCAGAAAAACACGCATCTGGAGAGAGCGCACTCTGCTCCACGCCGCTTCGTGGCGCTTCCAGTCTAGTCTGAACCTGGCATAAAGGCATGTTTATACTTCCAAGCAATTCGCTCGCATCGCATCCCCAATCTGGTTCATACTAATGTTGGCTGGATTTGATTGGGACTCTTAGCTAGAACTGTAATGTTCTTCTGTTTATACTTTTTAAGTTTATTTTGAACATGATCAACATCCCGCTCAGACAGTCACAGCATCTGTGAGCGCTCAGGTACATGAAAGACAGAAGAGGAAGTGATGAGTTCGTCCACTAAACAGAAACAGGGAATACAAAGACGAGAAAATTCAATTAAAAAGGAACAAACTGCATTCTCTGGTGCTGTAAGATATCAGGAAGAAGACGTATTTTGCTGTATTTTCTATTAGTTGTCCTCTCTCTGTGAGTGAAGTTCAGGATTTCTTAACTTCTTCATTTATTTTTTATTATTTTCAGAGTTAAAAGATATTTTTCTGGACAGAGTTTTCTTTTGAATTAAATGACGTGATTTGCTTGCGGTTGCACTCCGGGCGTAACATTTCAGCCGCGATGACATCACCAGCAGGTGCAGCGTTCTGATGCGGCTGAAGCGATTCTGCTGCGATGGCGACCGCTGCGACGCCGGCGATTACGAATCACATGGAAGTACAAACCAACCTTAAGGGTTCTCATGACCTTTGACCTGGTCTGTAGGAACAAATGATACAATAAATCCAGATTTGGAGTAAAGACTCTCTTAAATGCAGCAGCCTTTTATTGTGAAGTTCTTCTTCTGTTTCCTCTCTGGCTCGTTTCTACCAAAAGAAACTTTAGAAATATATTTGTTTTTGTTAGCTGTGCTGTCTTAGCGGTCGATGCAGCTGCTTTTTGAAACGTGACTGAGAATCCATCAAGAATGAGTCGGATGTGGTGTAGAGAATCCAGAAGTTTTACAAAATAAAAGGTCCTTCAGAATCAGGTTAGAAAATGTAGATTGTTTTTTCCTGGTCCCAACTGGACTGGGGTTTGGGGACGGCCGTTTAAGAGGACAAACCTCCCCTTTGGTTATTTAACAAGGTAAAGCTTTATTTTAGGTCACAGTTTGAACTGCTGTCCCTCCACGCCGCTCAGAGTCGTCCTTCCAAAAAATTAGCATTTAAAATCACTTTGTCGATCCGCCGGCGATTGGGGGTCACACTTGACATTCCGGGGCTGGAAGCGCACGGATCTAAACGCTGGTGTGAGTGACACACAGGGAGGGATCGATGGATTCATTTCCATGAGACGGCGGTTCTTGGGAGCAGCAGACGTGCCCGTACATGCTTAAAGTGGGATTACCGCCAGCAGAAGGGAGCTCTCCAGCATGACGGACGCAGAAACGGGGAACGCGGTCAGCAGAGTGCAGCGACACCTTCCACTCCATCCCACTGAGTCAACACAGGAAGTCACGGCGTCCGTCAGAGGCCTCGTTTATGCAAACAGCAGCCAGGCCTCCAGCGTCCACACAAACTCCTCAGTCCGCCCCACCTTTGTTTGTGTCTTCTAATGCGATCACATTCAGCTTGGCTCCGCTTCCATTCTGAAGTCAAAATGAAAACGCCGCTGATGGAAAGCCAGCGACATTCCTCACAGCTGCAGCTTCAATCACAGCAAACTGACGCCCGAACTGTGAGAAATATGGACACGCGTTCCTCGTTCTCCAGCTCATCTGTTTCCCTGTCAGAGAGCCGGGATTATGAAATTACCCCACCGCGCAGACGGACGGTTTTTATCCACGTTAGTTTGTACATCTGTCTCCGACAGCGGCTCGGAGCGCCACTTCTCCACGAGAGACGTTGACAGAACCGAGGAGGCGTCGGCTCTTTTGCTGCTTCAGAGGAAACTCAGACCTGACGACAGGATTTATGGATTCAACGAGAACCTTTGGAAGTTGGAGCAAAAGAAGGAAAATTGTCACAAAAATAGGAAAAGAACAAACAAATAAAGCTAAAAAAGTGACATTTGATTTACTGCTGATGTCATGGACATACAGAAACTTTGGTTTATTTATTTCTGCAAACAAAGAGGAATTTCTACGTTTCAGGAGGAAGTTTGTCCAAACATGACGGCTGGTTGTAAATAAGATAACTGAGGAAACGGATCCTGGAAGAATATTCTTATATAAATTCATAATTGCACAAAAAAATGAATCTTAATTTACTCCATTATTTTTAATTAAATATATTAAAACTCATTGATACTATTTGAAAATTAAAGATCAAAGTGAATCATAAATATTTACCGGATAATATACAAAATAAATAGAAAAAAGACGATCATTTCAATTTATAAGGAAAAAACATCAATTTAGAGCTAAAGTTAAAGAAAGATGATTGGATATCAGAAGATAGATGGTTTTCTGATCTGATCTTCATTGGAAATAAAAATCAAAGAGCAAATATGAATTCACTTAAAAAAATATGTTCCAAAAGTATGAACATTAAGAAATGTTGATTTTCTGTCTCTATTATGTTTTTAACCTATATGCACATGTGTCGGTGTTTGCCATTTTTTATATTTCATTTAATTTTCATTGTTTTTAAAGAAAAAAAAAAGAACCAATACAATTATTAAGTAAAACTGGAAGAAAAAACCAAGTTCCCCCGTAACTGTCCCAAAAAAGCCAAACAAGTTACACTATTATTAATATGTTTATTATTGTTTATTATTATCATTTTTCTGAGGTTTTATGAATAGACAAACAAATCTGGTTTTCACAACAAATGTTTGTGCGACATTTGGAAGGTTATGAAAAACTCAGGAGCAGAAAAGAACAAAAGAACTCCAGGACGTCAAAAGGTTTCACCCAAAAAATAAATAAATAAATAAAATAACCACAATACTGAAAAAAAAGTATAATAAAAAAATGAAAACCACCTAATACTAGTCAGGAACCAGAGATGACTAGAGACACATCGACGGCTTCTTACAGGAAAAGTCTTAATGACTCGATTCCAGGCAGCTGTGACCGTCTCCAGGACAACCCAGGAGGGGGCGGGGCATCCAGGAGAAGTCACAGCCAACCTGGAATGACCCAAAAACAACCACAAAACTGATCACACAAAAGGCAGCACTTAGCAGTTTGTGAATCTAATTAAAATCCAAATACTTGAGATCAAATGAGATAAGATAAAAACTGGAAATTCACTGGTTTTCACAGCTGCAAACATTCTAACAAGCTGCAACAAACTATGTGCTAAAAATGGTCAAGTGTAAAGAAATTAAACAAATTTACCTCTTCAATAAGATGAAATAATCATTTACAAACTTCCAAATCATCCCGCATGTCTGAGTGAGAGTGATTCCTGCTGGGTCGTCTTTCCTCCTGGTCGTGGACTGCACCTCTGCTTCGTCTTGACTATGGACTTAATCATCACTCGTCCCTCAGCTTTATCTGAATGAACTCTTTTAGATACATAGTTGTAGAAGCTAATCTTTCTTTAACTGTTCTGGTATCGCCTGTCCGTCCTGGGATAGGATCTCTCCCTCATGTGGGAATCCCTAAGGTTTCTTCTTTTTTCCTGACTCAGGTTTTTTTAGGAGTTTTTCCTTACCGCGAGGGAGGGTCTAAGGGCAGGGATAACCAGTTTATGTAGTCTTAGTTTTTAACTATTGTTCATATTTTGAAGCCCAATGAGGCAAATCTCTTTGTGATTTTGGGCTATATAAATAAAATTGAATTGAATTGAAATACTCCATAAGAGCTGCAGGGTGAGGAACTACAGTATAAAGTTACCTTCAAGAACACTAAATGTATAATGTTCACACTGTACAAGCAGGGAGGGGCTTCTTCTTCTACTACTGTTTACTAGCTCATGTTCACCCCCTACAGTTGGAGGAGGCTTAGTGTCAGATGTCAAAGTGGTGCAAATGTGACGGATTTTGCTCCAGTCTTCATTCTCAGCTCTATTCCGATACATGAAAGATTTCTAGAATTCTGTCGGAGCAAAAACCACAAGAATTCGTTTCTCCTCCACGATTCTGTTCTCAACAATTGGCACTTCTGTGCTAATGCAGCCCAGTTACTTTATATGCAACCTTTAAAATTGAGTCAATCTAGAACTTTGATTTATTTAAAACACTTTCATCATCGCAGTGATATGAGGCTGAAACTTGAAGCAGAAACAACTTTTACTTCCTGTTTAAGAGAGAGATAAGATAAGATAGTCCTTTATTCGTCCCACGGTGGGGAAATTTCAGCGTTACAGCAGCATTGCAAATAGAAAAATTAGAACAATTTACATATTTGCAAGAGAGCAAACTAATTGTGCCGAGATAAAAAATACAAAAAAGAAAAATGAAAAAAGAAGCAATTGCACTGTGGATATGGTTTATGTTACAGAAATTGCACAACATATTTTAAAAGTAGCTTGGACTGACTATAAGATAAAGTGACAACAGTAAGAATAAAGTGACTAAAGTGACGAAACGGATCAAACGGATAGGAGCAGCTCCGGTTGTACAGTCTCACTGCAGCAGGTAGGAATGACCTGCGATGCCGCTCTTTCAGACACTGAAAAGAAGCTGATTACAAAAGTAACTGAGTGTTTTAAGGTTGTAAATGTGGCAGACGTGGAATTTAAATTAGAACCAGGAATCGATAAAAAAAAATAAAATAATCGCAAACCTATATAGGAAAATGACTACTCATGACTGATTACCTGGTTCAGGTGTGTCCAGTCCAGCCAATAAGAACATGCCAGAGCAGGTATGCTGGAAAACATGCAGAATGGTGGCCCTCGAGGACCAGCGCTCCCTACCCCTCTTTAGGGGCTCATACTTTAGAAATCGTATTTGATATACAATTGTTTCAAGAACAAATGATTTCACATAAAATTCAATGTTTATGATAAACAATCATAATCGAAGAATCACTTCTTTGCAAATTACTATCAAATCCAGGATTTCACCCAATTTAGCATCAATTTGAACAGAAAAACAGAATTTGTTTAATCTAGTTGAGAAAGAGGTTTTGATGGTAATAACTGTATTTCTTACATAAACTTTAAAGGAAAATATAGAGCAGGGTGTCAAACTCAACAAACACTGAAGCTGTTAGCTGAAAACGCTGAAGCTGAAAACGCTGAATTTGAAAA
>NC_050528.1:1574752-1579961 GCF_002922805.2 Oryzias melastigma
TAGCCTAAAAAATCTTAGTAAATACCAAAATAGTCCAAAAAGCTACAGAATGTTAATTTTTAAAACTGTAACTTTTTAACATAATTCTAAATAATAAAAAGGCAGGAATATTATTCCAGAATAAATCAACTTCAACCTTAAATAACTTTAAATATTTTACTCTTCATAAAAATATATTTTGTTAAAATTAAATAAGTTAGAAATGAGCACAAGATAACATCTGGTCATTAATAACAATATAACAAAATGATCTGGAGGGCCGGATCCGGCCCCCGGGCCGTGACTTTGACATGTGTGCAATAGAGTAACAACAGAGTTGTCTGAGATGTCCAGTAGACATCTACAACTGATGTGTATTAGTCATCATGTCTATGGTGTACAATGCCCAGTGCATGATGGGAAAGTCGTCTATAGAGATGTAAACAGCGATGTACAGTAGAGTGCAGTGAATCCGTGTCTATTAGATGCATAATGTGTCTACAGCTATAAACATTGAAACAGCCATGATTTAGGTATCTAATAGATGTATCTGTGTGATCAGTGGATCAGGATCAGGTAATCCTAAACTCAAACTCAAAGCCTGTAAGAATCCCTGATAATTTCCTGTTTCTCTGAATACATTTTCCTGCTTTGCATGATGTAAAACCAGCCGTTCAAACATGTAAGCATCCATCTCCATAAACAGATCTCAAACAGTCGTGTTTTTGGCCTCAGCAGGAATGATCTGGGTCTGGTTTGTGAATCCCGTTTGATCACAGAGACGGGGAAGCTCCGACCGCAGCAGAGTCTCCCCTACTTTACATGTCATCAAAGAGGTGGTCGGGACTTCCTGTCCCCCGGTTCCCTCAGCAGAGGATGAATAATGCAGCAGCAGAGGGTTGCCTGCCTGAAACACAACCAGCCGGAACTCTTTGACTAGAAAAGATGGCAGCTCAACATGAACGCAGAGGAAACATGAACGCAGAGGAAACATGAACGCAGAGGAAACATGAACGCAGAGGACTTCCTGCATTTATCAGACCAACACAATCGCTTCTCTGAGAGTTTCAAGTGTTTCCTGCAAAAACACAAAAATCACAAAGTGTTTATAGGTTAAAGATATTTGAAATGAACTCATTATTCTATGTGTTTTAAATATTTGTCTTAAAAGTGTATTTCTATCTCTGAGTCAGACTGGAGGACGTCTGGATGAAGATGTTCTGGATCAATCGGATTGTTCAAAATGAACCGATATCGACTGAATTAAATCGACAAAAACAAATATTGAATCCGATTGTTGTTAAAAAGAATTGTAGATTTTCACTTTATAAACAATCTTGGCATTTCTTCTTTTTTTAGACAAAACTAAATGTTAACCTTTAAAGACCTGGACCTACTTTTCCTTAAATATAAAATGACGTGGATGTGAATGAAGCACCACAAACATAGAACTAGGACTGGGTTGAAAAAAATCGATTCATTGATTTAAGCTTAATCGATCAATAATAAATATAACTTGATTTAACACATAGAGCTAAAGTCCGCTAGCTTGATGCTAACGTTTAATGGGATTTCCCATTGGACGGCTAATGCTAAAAGTCGGTCGATCTAAACATACATTCTGACTAAATGAACATCTTTATAAACTTACAGGCATGAATTTACAAACTCTTTAAAGGAAAGAGTAAATATTTGTGATCTAAAACAGTTTTCTGTTCACACTTTCTTCTTCTGTAATAAGGTGTAATTCTACAGCGCGATGATCGCCACCTAGTGGCCAAACTGAAACGTCCTCCAGGAGAAGCAGAACAATGTTTCCAATGTTAATGATCTGAACATTTTAGTTAGAACTTCTCCTTTAGAGAATCCATGTAACTCTGGATGATATTAACAATCTCAGTATTTCACTGATACATTTACAGGATGTGATCAGATTAATATCAATATATTCAAATTATACATTAG
Source organism: Oryzias melastigma (assembly GCF_002922805.2). Taxonomy (NCBI): domain Eukaryota; kingdom Metazoa; phylum Chordata; class Actinopteri; order Beloniformes; family Adrianichthyidae; genus Oryzias; species Oryzias melastigma. Next base: position 1,576,697 of record NC_050528.1, read on the forward strand.
ATCATTAATGTATTTCTAAGGAAATGTGTATAAATGTGTAAACTCAAAATTGAACTGAATTAAAGAATTGAAAAAATCACTAAAAATTGGAATTGAATCGAATCAAATCGTTTCCTAAAATATAACCGATACCCCGCCGTACACAGAAGCCATTCTTGTTTTGGTCTTCTGTTGCACTGATGTCATCATGGGGCCTTATGGGTAAAAATGAGTTATAAACGCTTATAGTGTGTTGGTCTGGTGATTAGAAATATGTCTTAAGATAATTCTGTATTGGTCAAAAATAGATCTAACATTCAAATCTATCCTCTTAAGAACTACAACTGTCTACTTGTGTTTATTTCTTAAAGCAGGACTAGAATCACAGTTTAAAACTATCTTGTTTTACATATTATTGGTAAATATGAATTTTTAGACTTCTGTCCTGTTGTTCAAAAGTTTCTACTGTTATTCTGAAGAAACGTTCTATAAATCAAACAAATTAATTCCTTCAAACACGAACTGCCACTAATAAAACTTCTGCTTTGAAATATTATCTATAAAAAAATGATTCATTAGTACAGAGTTTCTGAAGTGACATCGAGGTAAAAAATAGAAATATAAAAAAAGGAAAAAAAAAAAAAACTTTCTAAAACCTCTTTTTTTTAACTTAAATTTTTGAAGAAAGAAAATCAGTTAGACTGGTGCGCAACAGATAAAAACCAGAAAAAGATTTTTTTTTAACTTCAATTTTTTTTAGGAAAAAAAAGTTTTGCCTGTTTTTATTTCTTTTTTTTAACAATGTCCCTTTAGGAGTTTTGTACACTAGAAAAAAATAAAATAGAATAAGATTTTTTCCAGATAAAATAATTTAACATGAAATGTAGTATTTGTGATAAATGTGATAAATTGTGTCATCTGTCGCTTATTCACAGCTTACTGTTACGTCCAGGATTCCAGACAATTTAGCATCAACTTGAATAAAAAAAACAGTTTTTGAAATCTAATAGAAAAAAAGATGTTGATGGTAATATTTTAATTTCTGACATAAACTTTAAAAGAAAAAATAAGTCAAGATAAAAAAGTGACGTGTGTCGGCATGAAGGGGTTAAAACACGTCGACTTACTGGTGAGCTCATTTAAGTGCTATGAGACATTCAAACTGCTGGTGAGAGTTTGTGTTTTCGATTCCTGCCTGAACTGAAAACCATCTTCACTTCCAACATTTTGTTCAGCCTGTTTTTTTGGTCGTTCCTCCACGACCACACGTCTCTGCGTTTGTGTCAGCGATCGCCAGGCCGCTCGGTGGCGTCCAGAACGGAAGGATCTGGACGGTTCTGCGGATGTCCGTTAGCGGTGCCGCCTGATGCTGTCCAGCAGAGGAGCTGCCAGACGAGCAGAAAGTGTGGAGGACGAGAAGGCCGAGCCAGGCCAACAAAACGGCCATCAGGAAGCTGCTTCTTCAGTCTGATGACGGGTTCTCAAACGTCTTTACTAATCATTCATTCAGTGAGCAAATGTCACGTGGATTAAAGGGAAACGAGTTCTCCGAGTTCATCCTCACTTTGTTCTGAGATCTGACTACTGTTGGCTTCTCACTTTATGTTGTATTTCAATAATTAAAGAGCCTTTTTCATGGAAAATCAACTTTTTAAGTGTTTTATTATGTTAATTCCTCACCAAAACTCCCCAATCTCTTTGTGGATTTCTGATCGTTCCTCAAAAACAGGGGTCACTAAACTACGGCCCGCGGGCCGAATCAGGCCCACCTCCACATTTGGCCCGGCCCCACATTTGGCCCACCTCCACATTTGGCCCGGCCCCACATTTGGCCCCGCCCCCACACACTATCAGAAACGCCCACATAGAACAAGACTTTTTATTCCATCCTTCTGCAGTCTGAACTATGACGGGAGAGGAGAGAATATTTATTGGTTTAATTTATTTCGTTATTATTATTATTATTTTTCTTCTGTTTGTTTTTTGTTCATCTATAACTCTTCAGCTTATTCAGCTACTAAAATATTCAGCTCTTTTTATGCTAACTTTTTTAACCATTTTGGCATTTACTAAAGATTTCTAGGTTATTTTGGGGTTTAGTTAATAGTTGTTTTGGATAATTTAGGCTTATTTCATTTTTTTAGGCTAATTTGACATTTCGTTAATGTTTTAGCCTTATGCTAGCTGTTTTGGATAAACTAAGACTTTTTTCCATTTTTTAGGCTAATTTGGAGTTTAGCTAATATTTTAGCTGTTTTGGTTAATACTGACTTTTTCTCAGTTTTTTCTTAGTTTTTTTGGAGTTTTGCTAATATTTCAACTACATCCTTGCTGTTTTGGCTAATTTAGTTTTTTTTTCAGTTTTTTAGGCTAAACTTTTTGCTAATATTTTTGCTAGCTATTAGCTTTAGCGTTTTTAGCTATCAGTTTCAGCATCTTCAGCGGCCAAATTCAGCTTACAGCATTCACACTAGTATCACAGGTAATGCTTTATATCTAGTTTTTAAAATATTTTAGTATTATGTTTTTCTATGAAGATTACAGATTTTTTTTTATTTGACTATGTGTTTCTTTCTGGAAAACCATAAATCTTTACGTTTAGGCTGTGATTGTTACACTTTTTCTGTTAGCCTACAAACCGCCCCCCCATCAGAGAAAACAGTTCTGTGACCCCCACAAGAAAAGGTTTGGTCTCTAAAACGCTGCTCTCTGAGCACCAGCCCCTCCCCACTGTGGTGATGGGCGGGTACTCACACTCTTATGTATAAATGTGGGGGAACAGCCCCTTCCAGGAGGAGTCTGAACAAAATGATTTCTTATTACATTTGTAGGAAAAATGTCACACATGGTGTTAAAAACTCAAAAGCAGGGTTTTCTTAGAGAGACTTTAAGGGTTTTATGTAGAGTGGGGTTTGCTGGTCTCTTCCTCCTGTCAATCATCATGACTTCTTGTTCAATAACTTGTATTTTATAACTCTAACAAACTAAAGTTTGAAGCATCAAATCCATTCTTCAGATAAACACCAGAAACCAAATCTTCTTTTGCTTTTAACTTTTTCTTCTCTTGATTAAAACTATTCAAGTTTCCAATTAGCCTCTGTTGACCTAAAAGCTTTAATTTGGTGTTTGTTTTTCTAATGAGTGTAATAAGGTCAGCTGTGTTTTTTCCAGAGCTGTATCGTCTCACTGAGCCGACTGAAGGAGTTCTTTACACTCTTCTTGTTTTTCTGAGGAGGTTCAATCTCTTCAGCTTTTTATTCAGTTCATCTGATAAAAGCAGAAGGTT
>NC_050528.1:1580041-1607031 GCF_002922805.2 Oryzias melastigma
GGGCCGGGTCCGGCCCGCGGGCCGTATGTTTGACATGCCTGATTTAAATAATACGTAGTATTATTAGTAATAACTCTTAACAGTAAATTCCTTTTTAGTTAAATGTGAATTTTTTTTGTATTTCTGCAGGAAATCCAAAGAAAATTAATTGAAATGAACATATTTGTTATTAATGCATCATAATGCAAAGAGAGTGACAACAGAAAGTGAAGGGTTAACCTTTAAATTACATTTTGTGATGTTTTGAATGTAACTTTTAATCAATCTGCTCATGAGGATTAGATTTAATCCGTGTATTTTGTTGCAGAATCAGAGGATTCTTCTAAAGTAGCCATATTAGCATGTTAGCATCTGCAGCTCACCTCATAAGGATCCTAGTACTCGCCTCCGTACAGAAGATACGCCTCTTGATTTGAAATGTTAAAAATATTTACATTTATAATGAATTTATGCGTAAATATTAGCATTTTCAATATTTGACAAATTAATATGCTATTATTAGCATTTTAGGTCAAGGTCATGTTATCAGTTGACTCAAAATCAGTATTGGATCATAGTACTCAATAAATAACTTGGAAAAATTAAAAAAAAACTTCTTCCAGGTGACCCCAGAGTCTCAAACGAAACGTTTGTTATCCATTTGATCCATTTTCGATGTATTACGAAAAACAAAAAAAAATTTGTTTGTGAGTTTTTACGTTTTTGATTTTAATTTGAAAAACAAAATAACGAATGATACACAGATTTAATCTCTAACCTGTGGGACAAATGTGAATATTCTTTTATTTATTTAATGAAGGAAATTCATCAAATGTTTAACGGAACATCTTACATGCAGAACTGGGTTTTTTTAACCCTCCTGTCGCTCTTATCAAGCTCTTCCCGCCGCTTTGATCTGCCGCCGCTCCGTCTCACGCTGAAACCAGGAGGAGAATTGTTAACATCTTTCCTCAGATCTTCTCTGAGAACAAAGAGTCCTGAACTCTCTGCAGCCAGCAGAGTTCCTGGACAGATTTTAGGCTTTTTACTGCACTGTTTTATGTTTGCTCTATGTTCTCTGTATTAATGCCTTCTGAGCTCTTCAAGCCTCTCCAGCCTAATTACACATGGAGTGACACTAAAAGTGTCATGTACGCTAAAGTAAAGGTTTACAGCAGAAAGAATAGCTAATTAAATCTGCAGCAGCAACTGTGAACAGCAATTATGGGATTTGGTTTCAGTTAACGTGACAGAATGTTTGTGAATGATTCATTTCAAATAGTCAATGATTCGTTTTTCTATCTGCATCCAGAAACAGCAAAAACTTGTTTTGTGTTTTGGATATTTGTTGCATTTTATTTCTTATTTTGTCTTTTCTTTAATGTCAGAAATAAAATATTTTATCATCATCATCATCATTTGTCCTTTTACTGTACTGAACTTGCAGGATGTTTAAGTGGTATTTCCATGGTACTTGCTGTGTATTCATGTGGTACTATTTGGTTCATACTGATGTGGTACCTGCTGGGTATTTATGCTGGGTTTTTACATAGTACCTATTGGAAATTTACATACTTTGTTCATATGTCTTTTCTTTTGTAGTACTTACACGTAAGAACAAGTAAGTACAAATAAAGCACCTTAAATTTACTTTTTTACCTATTGTATGTTTGATGGTATTTACCACGTGTAACGAGACAGAAAATACCTTTGAAGTACTGTGACAAAAAGTAATTTACTTAGCAAGTTAATGTGATTCATTGTACTCACCGTATGTAAGCAGATGGTACTTCTTGTGTTTTTCATGGTACTTACTATCAATGAGAGCAGAGTAAGTACACAGGAAGTACTGTTTATTGTATGTGAATGTTACATGTTAAGTTACAGAATACTTACCATATACCAAATATTACCAAATATCAAACAGTATTTTGTTATTTTTTACTAAATGTATTCTTCTACTTCAGTAAAAGGCTGTAAAAAACGGAATCTGAAGGAAACAGATTAAAAAATAAATAAAAGTCCAGCTCAGATTAAAGGCTCAGATTTGTGATTCATGTCATTAAAGGAGATAAAAAAAGTTTTTTCACATCTTCAGTCATGGAATCATAAACTAAACTTAACGGATTCATGCCTTCAAAATGCAGCCAGAGGGAAATAAAACTTTGATGAAGTCTAAATGTTTACATGACTTTACCGAAGAAACAACAGAAAATGAGACATAATTGAATCCAAAACAACAAACAAAACTTCCAGAAAACAACAAACAGATCGTCAAAACGAGACAAAACGGACAATCCTTCACAGGATCCAATGATCTCTAACCAAAAACACAAAACATGAATGAGAGAGTTCAGCATTCAGACCCTTCAAATCAAATAAATGTTCACCAAAATAAACCAAGAAATAATTCACTCAAAATGTTATTACAGCATTTTTACAAGATGATTCACAGAAATGTGTCCCTCAAATGAATGTCAACCACTATAATGACATTAAAAGAGGCTGACAGAAGCAGAAATAGAAATATGACGTTAGGCTCCTCAAGACGCCACATGATCTTATCATCATTTCAAACCTTAAGGCTTCCATTTTTCTAATATTTCTATTGAGTAACCTCCTTAAAAAATCAAATAAACACAAAGAACTCAACAGCTCACAGTTCAGGGCTGAAATATCCACAAAGTGTTCAAAAATAAAACTAATCATGTGATTTTTTCCCTAATATTTCTGAGATTCATGTCATATTTGAAAAGATGAAACTATAAAATAGAACTAATAAATATCAGAGTTTGAGTGACAGATGTTTCTGTTGAGGGTTTAAATGAAATTGCTGATTAAATGTCATAACAAAAGCACTAAAGTGACCTCCATCTTAAAACAGAAAATGCAGAATAAAGTTTGAAACTTTATTAATTTCTGAAGCTTTCAGACTTTTTGTCTTTCTATCAGTATTCAAGGATCTGTTATGATGAGGTGGAAAAACGCAGCAGACTGAATTTCCTCTCTACTTAGTGCCCTTTAAAACGCGTTTGATCATTTTTTCAGATGTCTAAATCCTGAATAGTCCTGGAAACTTCCCAGAAGTCTCTAGTGTGCATTGATGGTCATGAGATTAGCAAATACGGACCACAATGCATTGTGTTTGAATGTTTATCATCAGAACAAAAGATAATCTTTGTACATTTTTCATGGTAATCAGGTTTTTCTCTGGTAAATGTGTGACGTCGTCAGGAATTAGTGAGGAACCCAAAACAGAAAAATGAGGATTTCCATGGTCAAAGTGACCGCCGTCTCCCCCCACGATGAGGAAGTCAGAGAGCACAGGAGTGAACTCAAGCAGCTGTCATTTTTAATGTCATTATACATAAAAACAAACAAAAGTAGAGAGCATGGTGTCTGAATTGAGTTAAAATCCAGGTTCTGGATAGTTCCTCACTATATATGTCATGAATCGATCCCGTCTAACCCTCTGCCCATCAGCACGATCCATCACCTGAGTACTAACACTTCCTGGGTCTCCACACTACACTTCCCATCAGCCCCTGTAATCACTCCCAGACCTCAGTGTGAAGTCTTGTTTGTGCCACTCTGCCTGCATCGCTGAGCGTGCTCATCCTGACCTGATCTTCTGACTGTTTGCCGCCTGTCCCGACCCTCGCCTGGTCCCTGACCGCTGTGGTTGACCTCTGCCTGCCTGACCCTGATTTAGCTTTGTGGACTTCTAGCTGTGCTTGACTCCTGTTGTCCTGTCTGTGCCGCTAAAACCTGCTGCCTGGATCCAGCCGTCTGCCCGCTTGTGATGATATAGTCTCCTAAAGGACTAGTAATGGGCTGGGACGAAGCTAAAATGCGTATCCAGATATATTCCATATGTTCTAATGTATCAAAAATAACAAATAATTACCGTTGACAAACGCAGGTTTTTGTAAAATTTGACAAAATCAACGACAAATCACACTCGCATTTCAGAATTTTGATTTATTCTGGAACAATATTAATGTCTGATTTTACTTATATTTATGCTTTTAAAAAAGTTACGTTTTAAAGTTTTAACAATTTAGTTTTTTATGTGTTCAATAAATGTTATCCTGATCGGCCCGTGAGCTGATGTGTGTTCTGGATTTTGGCCTCTTGTGTGATTGAGTTTGGGTTAGGGAGTAGTGAGTAAAATCAGACGTAACTCCCGTAGGATTTCTGTTTCAGGTGGGAAACCTCATCTGGGAAACACCCGGCACAAAAATATTCCTTAAAAAATCATTTGGAACATCTCTGTGGGTTCACGTCGCCCTGGAGAACCCAGGAATAGTTTCTATATGGGCTTTTGAAGTTAATGTAGCAATTAATTTATTTTTTGTTCAGTTTGAGTAGCAACAGCAACCAAAACATGAAACAAAGAAAGTCACATTAAAAAATAAAAAAAAATCAGTCAAATTTGACCTCCTGGTTCCTCCAGGGTCAGAAATTCACAACTATTGAGAATCTTTTATTGTCATGATGATTCAGTTGTTCCAGGGAATCTGCAAAATATAAGAAACATTTGAGAAATTTGACTTAATCTCTACAGCAGGAGTGTCAAACTCAATCTAACAAGGGGCCAAAATCTAAAACACACCTGAGGTCGAACACTCTAAAACTACATTTTTAAAACTTTAAAACTGTAACTTTTTAACACAATTATGAACTAGATATATAGTATTACCTGTGATAATGTTAGTGTGAATGCTGGAAGCTGAATTTGGCCGCTGAAGATGCTGAAATTGATAGCTGAAAACACTGAAACTGACAGTCAGCTAAAATATTAGCTAAACTCTAGAATAGCATAAAAAACTAAACAAAGCCTAAATTACCCAAAACAGCTAACATGTAGCTGACAAATAGCTAAACTCCAAAATACTCTTAGTAAATGTCAAAATAGTCCAAAAAGCTAGCAGAATGGCAATTTTTAAAACTTTAAAACTGTAACTTTTTAACATAATTATGAATAATAAAAAGGCAAGAATATTATTCCAGAATAAATCAACTTAAACCTTAAATAACTTTCAATATTTTACTCTGCATGAAAATATATTTAGTCAAAATTATACAAGTTAGAAATGAGCTCAAGATAACATCGGGTCACTAATAATCAAATAAAATGATCTGGAGGGCCGGATAGAATTACCTGGAGGGCCGGATCCGGTTGTGACCCCGCCTCCTGCTCTAAGACAACTGTGATTGGCTGCTTTGTTTGCATTTAAAAGACATCCTCTTGGTCAAGTGTCAAGCATGCTGGCTCCTATTTGTTTTTGTTTTCCAGTTTCAACCAAAAATACTTTGCGTGACACGTTTCGTGAGTATTTTTAGGACGCGTTCATCGCCGCGGATGCAGTAAAACACACTTCGTTCCGGCGTCTTGGTTGCATAATCCTCTCAGCCTTCTGTCACGACATGCCGAGCTAAGCAGCGACCACATTTCCAGAGTCACTGTTTTGTTACGCATTAATTCAATATTAGCACATTCATATTTCATGACTTCAGTGAGTGAAAAGGGCCCCGAGTTAAACGTGTTCCACTTGATTTAACTCGTTTCCGGTGCACCAAACTTCAGCATTCACATGCTAGCTCTCACCTGCAGGCAATCTCTGCTCCCTCTCTCCAGCTTCTCCTCCGTCGCTCCTTCTAATGTGCTCCACTCCTTTTATTGAAACATCTTAATAATTCAGGAGTGTCAGCTGAATCTTTAGGTGTGTGCACGCACGGTGTGTATTTGTGTGAGCAAAGCAGAAAACTCAAAGCTGCATTTCATTCCTGAAAAGGCGATTGCTGTAAAATATTAATTCCTTTCTTTGTTCCCTTTTTTTTTATTTGAAATGTGCAAAAAGCAGAATTTGGAGCTCATCTGATCCCAGGGAGCCGAATCCTAGACATCATAAAGCCTGGCTGCCTTTTACAGCTCCCAGAATCATCACAGCCTCACATCCATCGCAGGATTTCAGAGAAACACGCCATCGTTTCAGCAGCTGCTTTCAGCTCAGACCAAAAAAAGTTACGTTTGTGGTGGTACTGAGCACACTGCAGAGGTAATACCTCTGCATTAAAGGAGCATGCATGGATGCAGCTGTGTAAAGCAGTGGACCAGTTTGACATCAGACACTAATGAAGGACCGGTCCGAGTGAGGCTGGAGAGCATCTGATTGTGTTTTAGCTTCCAGTTTCCAAACTTTTGAGGGTAAAGTTTATCTTCAGTAAAATATCTGCAGCTGCTTTAAACTTTATTTATACTCTAGATTTCCTGTTGGAACCTTTAAAATGCAATATAGATTCTCTTAACGAAGGAGTGTCAAACTCAATCTCACAGGGGACCAAAATCCCAAACACACCTTAGATCACGACTGAACAGGAAAAACAGGAAATTGATAACTAAAAACGATGAAACTGACACCTGAAAACGTTGAAGCTAAAATATTAACTAAATGCCAAATTAGCCCAATAAAACTTAAAAAAACAAAAATTGGTTAGCCAAGACAGCCAGCATGTAGCTGAAATATTAGTTAGCCTAAAAAATCTTAGTAAATACCAAAATAGCCCAAAAAGCTAGCAGAATACCAATTTTTAAAACTTTAAAACTGTAACTTTTTAACATAATTATTAATAATAAAAAGTCATGAATATTACTCCAGAATAAATCAACTTAAACCTTAAATAACTTTCAATATTTCACTCTCCATAAAAATATATTTTGTCAAATTTATACAAGTTAGAAATGAGCTCAAGATAACATCGGGTCATTAATAACAATAAAATAAAATGATCTGGAGGGCCGGATAGAATTATCCAGGGGGCCGGATCCGGCCCCTGGGCCTTGACTTTGACGCATGTGACTTAACGCATAAATGTTCCCACCGACCTCAGTAACATGTGTTCAAGTGACCACTTCTAATAAAGGTCAATGTAAACGTGTAAATGTGTGTTTCAGGTTTCTACATTTAAAACTCTCGTATTCATGTATTCCTACACAAGTTTTAAGTCAGTTTGGGGCTCTAAGTACAAAATGTGAAGCCGTTAAATTTTCAGCAAAGTTGGACCAATCAGAGACTTGAATTTAGTAGTAACATCCCTTTAATTCACGGAAGTGCCAATCGTTTGAAAATGTTATCACAAAGGAGAAATTAATAATTGTGGTTTTTGCCTGGCTGGAATTCTATGACACTGTCACAGGCAGACAGCTTCTTCCTCTCATCCAGGACCGGGTCGCGGGGGCAGCAGTCTGAGCAAAGATGCCCAGACTTCCCTCTCCCCGGCCACTTCCTCCAGCTCTTCTGGGGGGACCCCGAGGCGTTCCCAGGCCAGCCGAGAAACATAGTCTCTCCAGCGTGTCCTGGGTCTTCCCCGGGGCCTCCGCCCAGTGGGACATGCCCGGAACACCTCTCCAGGGAGGCGTCCAGGAGGCATCCGGACCAGATGCCAGAGCCACCTCAACTGGCTTCTCACCATCCGGAGGAGAAGCGACTCTACTCCAAGCTCTCTCCGGGTGACTGAGCTCCTCATCCTGTCTCTAAGGGAGCGCCCGGCCACCCTTCGGAGAAAACTCATTTCAGCCGCTTGTAGTCGGGATCTCGTTCTTTTGGTCATGATCCAGAGCTCATGATCATAGGTGAGTACTGGAACGAAGATCGACCGGTAAATTGATGGCTTTGCTTTCTGGCTCAGCTCTCTTTTCACCACGACGGACCGGTACAGCGACCGCATAACATCAGACGCCGCTCCAATCCACCTGTCGATCAGACGCTCCGATCTTCCATCACTCGTCAACAAAACCTCAAGATACTCTGGGCAGCAGCACCACCCACCCAAAGAGGGCAAACTACCAGTCCAGAACCAAGACCTTAGACTTGGCGTGTTGACCCTTAACCGAGCCGCTTCACACTGACGGTGCATTCCCATTCAATTAATGTTTTTTTTTTTTAACCACTTTTAAATCAGGACACAAACATAAACAGAAATGAGTCATTCCAGAAGATAAAGGTAACAGCTTTGGTTTACGGTAACATGTACGTTTCTCTAAAGGAGGTTCGTTTATGCTTTTGACAGGAAACACTGAGCCACATAAATATGACAAGAACTAAAGAAACACACCGACAGATAAGATCAGCTCAGCGTGTGGACACGTTTAAACCCTCTCTGCCTCTTCTTCTCTTCATTAACGATGAATGAAAAGTCCGGTCTCCTTTTTGTCAAAGTCAAAGACTGCGCACGCAGCAGTCGTGCCGCGCTGCTGCTGGCGCACAAGTGTTGGCGGTGTGAATCCTCGCATGCTGCCACGAGGCAGCAGGTCATCAGAGCGCACGCGAAGCTCCCGGCACGCAGCAGGTGTGAATCTGGCGGCGGGAGAGCTAACGCGATGCCTTCTGCATGAACGTGCCGAGATCCGCCTGGCAGGTAGTTCTGCAGCCGGCAGAGACGCCGTTCTGACGGTCCCACTCTCATTTACATTTTAGACAAGGTGTCGACAGTGTGCAGCAGGCGGCGAGGCAGCAGGTAAACAGAGGGAAGTCACGCTTGAGGCATCCAACCTCTCTATTAAGGCGGCTCAATAAATTCTGCTTGTTTTAGTCGGGATGGATCACTGCATCACTGGAGGTTTGTCCTAAAGGAGGTTTAAGAGGGAAGATCACATCTCCTGGTTCTGCAAAGGAGTTTACTAGTCAGTTCTGGGTCTCACTGCACACGTCTGCTCCCAAATATCTGGGATATTTTCTACTTTGTACAGAAATAGATGTAGGATAAAAATGTTTTGACATCCAAACAGATTCAGTCCAGATTTCAGAGAAAATAACAAACCAACAAACCAGAAATAAAGTAGTCAGATTCCATCCTAATAACAATACTAAAACCTTTAAAACCTTAGTATAACGCATGTGTACAGGGTTGTAGGTTTTTGCATTTTCCAGGTCTCCAAAGGGACATATAAGATGTTTTAAGGTGAGTCCAGGTGTGTCTCGCAGTTCCTTTGAGGCTCGTTTCTCCACCTCAAGGGACGTCATGAAAATGGAACTCTCAGGACGGAGCCACCTCCTGAGTACTGACTGCACTCAATCTCCCATCAGCCTCAGCGCACAGTGTCTGATGTCTCCACACCCGACTCTCTACCGCCGTAAGAGGAAAACAGGAACGCTAGCTTAGCGCTATATTGGTGCTTTCTAAGGTCTTCATCACTTTCAGCCAATCAGCGGGTGGTTACATCACCTCCACCCCAACCGTCCCGTTCCATTTTTCTATGAAACGAATAGAGGTACGGGTCGGAACTGCTTAATGGGTCCATTTAACAATGGAAATGTTCAGAATACCGTACCGGACAGTACCGGACCGGACCGCTCAGTGGAAAGATCAAATCATATTCACAATCATTTGAGTAAAGAACTGCTCAGAAATGCAACTTTAATTTCATTTTTCTTTATATTTTCAGAAAAATTACACGTTTATCAGAGTGGCTCCTTAAGAAAAGGTAGATCCGTACATGTTATTGTGTTACTGATGTTCAAAATCCATAATTTACTGTTTCTGTCTGTGAGAATCTAACATTTGCTAATGCGTGATGTCATAGCAACAGTGGTTATGACAAATGTAATGTGATTTCATACAAGCGCTCAGACGATCGAACACAGGAGACGGCGGACCACCGTGAAGCCGAACGGCCTCATTCATGTGGTTTCAGCAAATGCTCTGTGAATTATTCAGTCTGTGTGATATTTATGGGCCAAAGGCTTTGTCTTCAAGTATGCACGACCTATAAGGAGCCGCTCGCCTTTTGTTTGAGTGGCAGCGTCATGTGACAGCTGGCCTCAATGGAGACGAGATGATGAGCAGAGCAAAGCCGGACTGTCAGGGTTTCATCGGCTATTTCTGGAGGAAGACTTTGGTTTTTATGTGTGGATCCACAGAGAACTGATGAAGATCCTACAGGAACCTTCAGTTCAATCTGCTGGCAGAGATCCGCATTATACTGTCTAATACAGAATGAAAGAGTGTCAATGTTTAATTCCACAGCATGCTAATGCTGACCAACCATAAAACTAAAAATAACTCAGGAGCTCGCTCAGCGTTTGGGAATAAATGAGCAGCATTAATCTGTCTGGAGGGGAAAATTATGAAAAGCAGAAATGCTTTTATCTCCATGAATAATCACGTTTTAAATCCACTCCTAAACTCACAAATGATTTTATTTTTGTGGCCTCCTGCTGCAGTGCACTGACACATTATTCAAACCAGTTCATCTTTCATCCTCTCAGTCAAAAGTTTGGCCCGTTTTCATTAAAGTTTTCCAGGAATGCGTCTTTTACTCCTGCTGAGGCGAGTTTATATCCAGACTGGAGGTAAAACAGTTGGATGTACAGTTTTCAGACGTAGTCACTGAAAACGTCAAAGGGCTAAAGCCGAGTCCCTGATTGGTGGAGTCGCCACGTCAAACTCGTCGTGCTGCACCTGATGCCCCAATCGTGTCGCGTCAGATCTTTGCATTGACCTAACATTGAAACTAGACGCCTCCACCACACCTGCCGTGTTAGTGAGAATCTCACCAACGACTGGGGCGCGGCGTAAGGACGCCGTACGACAGTACCAACCGTACATCATAGCATTACGAATACAAATACACTCACCGCATGCGTGCTGGTACATGGGGTACGGTTCATTTTCATGTCATCCCTTCAGATAACCGTACGAGTCTCCAGGGATCTGCTGACACACCTGCGCTGGTCTTAGGTAGCAGCCGCTCCTCTCCACGACCTTCCATGGACCGGACAACCCAAAAACGTTGTTGTACCGGTGGGAGTCCTCGAGACAAATCCTTAAAGGAATCTGCTGTGGTGCAAAAACATCGATGTCCTCTTTATTCGGTCGAGTTCTTTACAGGTGAAACACTGTGGAATGGATGACGATGATTTAATCTTATCTTTGTCTTTTGTTCACAGATATCAGATCACAGATCCGGGTTGGAATATCAGCTGGTTCTGTTCTTCACCTCGTGTCTGATTGGGTTTCATCAGGAGACTCCAGCCTCCTCCGGTGGTTCTACACCTCGCTTGTTAGAGTGAAGATGGATTAGAGGTCTGTCCGAGATGCACCCCGACCTCTCCCTCCAGGCCGGGTCCAGTCCCACAGGAAGGGGGTTTCAGACAATTGTATCCGTCCTGGACCCCCCCCATCTGACAAATCTGAAAAAAATAATACATGGAGCTAAAATCCTTACTGGAAACCAAAACAAATGAGCTGGGCGATATCCAAAAGTTTTTAAACTATTATGGGATGGCCACAGGACCTAAAATTTTGTGGCCATTTTGTGTCAAAGTTAGAAATTTGGTGATTTTACCACAAAATGGTTAAATAAAACTTTTATTCAAGTGATCTTTACGAATTTCACCAGCTTCACCACCAGGTAAAGTCCAAACCACAAATGAAATTTTGTCGACTTTTGACCTCAAGAAGAGGCGGCCATCTTGAATTCCCTTCAATCACCTTCAGTACCAACAACTGATTTAAACTTCTCCTTTGGACTTTGACTCATCACCTTAACTCTTCGACCATCTTAGGGAAGCTACTTTGTAAAGTTGGTTTTAAAGTTTGTCGATTTTGACCGGCGTTAGTGTGGCGAGTTTACAAAGGAGGCAATCCTTTCTTGCTCCTAAGTTTTTTTACTAGAACGTTGTGATCATTTTAAATATGAATCGTTGATTCAAACCAAACGAAACGATACGACACACTATATGACTGTATTAGGAATGTGGGCGTGGTTATCAGTAAATCTTGGTTCCCAAGGAAATCCTTAAAGTTACTTTTGCCAGTTTGTCTTAAAATGACAGATTTCTTCGTCAACTCCAGAAGACTAAAAAATAAAATGGTTTCTATGGAGATAAAACCAAAGATAAAGCCGCCATATTGAAATAGAAGTGTTTAAAAATGGGGTGAGCTCGGGGGGCTCAGCCAGTCAAAAGGGGGCGGCGAGGCCAGGTAATGCCTGCAGGCCATGCAGTCAGGAACATCTTGGATTCCGGTCTTAAATTATGAATTTGCAGAGAACATTTTAATGAAGGTTACCAGATCTTATGAGCAGAGAGCCTCTGCAGCCCGGCTGCCACTGAATGTAAATTCCACCTTTCAGGATGAGTTGAAGACATACTTTTACAGAATCAAAGCTGAGGTTTTTTGGCTCCTTTGCATGGAGAGTAGCTGGAGAAAACACGGAGAATCCTCCCCTGGCTGCAGGAGCGTTCTTGCTATGAGGCAGCAGAGCTAAGCTCCACCACTGTGTTTCCTGTAGAGACTGACAGGCATTAATTTAGGATGATACATACTGCAGCTCTGTTCTGCTGCAGCGGCCATAGAAAATGTTTGCTTCTTAGTTGGCATGTCTGGATGGGGCTGTGACGTGGGCGGATTCCTGCTACGGCAAAGTCCTATTTTCAGCTAATTTTAAAGTACAGCAGGAATACAGTCAGAGGAAGCGATGACTTCCATATCCTGTTTCCATCCATCAGTGAGCACAACATGCAAGCTGCACCACTAGGACAAAAACAATCTGCTCCGTGGCTCTGAGTGGGTGCACGGCATGCTGGGGATTTTTGAGTCATTCACAGGAACTTCTGAAATGGCTGACCGCGTTTCTCTGCTCGTCCAGAGGCTCCATCTGTGGCCCAGCTGCTGGTTCCTCATCCACTTCCTCCGCCTGATCCAGCTGTAATCCCCCCCTCCCCAGCTCAGCTAGAAGAGCTCCCCCCCCTCAGCTTGTTCGCTCGGATTCCTGCGCGCCTGAACGTTGAGCCTCAAACCCGCTCGTGGAGAGGCATGATTAAAATCCCGGCCCTGCAGTGCAGACGCTGGAGGACGGCACGCACCGTTCCAGCTCTGCAAAGCATGTCAATGGGATCTTTGGGAGTTATGGAACAATCATTGAGCGTGCTTTCAGAGAAACCTGCAGAAAAAGCAGAGCTGTTGTTGTTTTTTTTGTCCAAATTAAATCGAAAACTAATTTAAACGACCCCCAAGTTTGATTGTGATGCTGATGAAAGCTGGACTCCTAATGAAGGAATAAAAGCTTTTCTCTTCAGAGCGCCTCAGAGGCTTCAGGCAGATAAATGAGTTAAAAGACTCGCCCATCCAGGTACTGACTTTGTATCCTCTGTGGAATTCTCACCTGTTGACAGTTCCAACCATAAGTTACACATAGGCTTCATGACATGTTAGCTAGTTGGACAACATATTGGAAATGTCCAGATCCCTGTTTACTGCTGTGATACAATCATAGAAAAACAAGGATGTGACTTTTTATGATCAGCTGATAAAGGAGAACTTCTAGAAATCATTTTAGGAAGATCTGAGTGAATTTACTCTCAATAGTGAACGTTTAGGCTGGTCATGTAGTCTATTCAAAGTCAATGGCAGCTTCAGACTTCCACCTTTTCTGGCAGGACCACCGATCTTCTTAATGGAGGATGACCATCGTATTTGAATGTGTGTTCAAAATCAAATCAGACCAGACGGCCTGCTGGTAATCAGATTACTCTAAAGAGGACAAAAACTAACCAGGATTAACTCAGTAGTGTCAAGAGAAGAGGGAAGAGCCCAGCGGCGAATCTCCCATCCGGGGAGCAGACAAGGACGGTTGGCGTACGAAGACCGCTTGTCTGGTGAGACATGAGTGCCTGAGTCCTTCTGATAGAGCAGAGGTGTCAACGTCAATCACACAGGGACCAAAATCCAAAACACACCTTAGGTCTTCTATTGAACTCTCTAAAACTACATTTTTAAAAACTTTAAAACTGTAACTTTTTAACATAACTATGAACTACATATATAGCATTACCTGTGATAATTCTAGTGTGAAAGCTGGAAGCTGAATTTGGCAGCTGAAAATGCTGAAATTGATAGCTGAAAATGAGGAAGTTGAAAGCCAGCTAAAATATTAACTATATGTCAAACTGGCCTAAAAAACTGGAAAAGCATAAATTAACCAAAACAGTTAGTATTTAGCTGAAATATTAGCTAAACTCCAAAATAGCCTAAAAAGATCTTAGTAAATGCCAAAATAGTCCAAAAAGCTAACAGAATGTTAATTTTTAAAACTTTAAAACTGCAATTTAACAAAATTATGAATAATAAAAAGTCAGGAATATTATTCCAGAATAAATTAACTTAAACCTTAAATAACTTTCAATATTTTACTCTCCATAAAAATATATTTAGTCAAAATTATACAAGTTAGAAATGAGCTCAAGATAACATCGGGTCATTAATAACAATAAAATAAAATGATCTTTTATTTTATCTCAACCTTCTGGACGAAGTATCAAATGCGATCACTGATGCAGAACCACGTTAGGGTACCGGTACAAGTATCGGTCCACATCCCGAGGGTTGGGGACCCCTGATTAGCACATGCAGTTTTTCCCTGTCTGTTGGACCGGCACCAAGCGGCCCTCGGACCGGTACCGGGACCAGGTCTGACCAGGAGGTTGGGGACCCCTGATTTAAGCCAGTATGTCAAAAAACTAGGGCGGGAAATTGATTAATTAATGAAGTAATTGCAAACCTGGAAAAAAATAAATAAAAATTAATTACTAACATTTTTTTTTCTCAAACAATAAAAAACTTTACAAAAAAATGTATGTTCTGTTTTTAGTGTTTTACATATCAGACGATATCGATATATATTGCGATATAAACCAAAAAACTATATCTGTCAAAATTGAACACTCAAAAAAGAAATGTGTAATCATCAGCAGGCTGTTACATATACGTATATACATATATATATATATATTATGGCTGGGAATTGATTAAAAAAAGTTAACTAAATAATCACAGACCTGGAAAAAATGATTTTTTTTGTTACAGTATTTGCCAACCACTTATTATCTGTGAATAATCACAATATGAAATCACACAGGAAAGACCACATTTAGGACATTTATTTTTAATTACTGCTGTCCATCGATTACAAAAAACCTGATTAATCGCACTTCTGTGTTGGATTAATCACAATGTTTTATCAGGTAAAATGTATTTGTACTATGGCAGCAGACCACAGATCAAATAGTCCGCTTTCTGTGAAAAAGTGATCTAAATCACAGAAATAGCAAGAATAAAGGACTAAAAACCGATTGAATATTTATTGGTTTTGTAAGTGATCGTGGTATGAGCGGGATAATACCCGACAAAATGTTTTAATGCACGCCATGGAAGCCTGAACCGCCGATTTAAAGAAAAGGATTTTTTCTTCGATTTATTTGCGTTAACACACATTAACATGTTTGTTTGTTTCAATTAATCGCATGCATTAATGCATTAACGCTCGCAGCCCTACATAAAACGAGTTCGGGACAACCAAAAGGTCCAAAAGTGACGCAGGAGGCCCAGCCATGCATCCATGTGTGATGATTGGGGAGTGAGAATGTGTTGGATGTTTCACACATGGACAAACCATTGTTGTGGACAGACAGTTTATTATATACTTACAGGTACAAAACTATTTATTTTCTACAGTTTTGAAACAATTTTTGAAACAAGCACACATGAACCATACTGTTTCAACTAATCTAACTTCATGTGATCGGAGAGGCTCTTAAAAAAACCAAACCTTCAAGCTTTGATTAAGTTGCAGTCTTGAATGCGTTTGGGCCCACAGATTTTTGGCGTCTTCACAGTGAAATGCCTTGCTCCGCCCTTCTGTGGTCGTCCAGATCATTGATTTTGCAGGTAAATTGTGCAGCACGCTGACCCAAGATGGGTTCTACTCCTGCACAGTCAGCAGGGCCGGGCTTTAAATCAATGAGTAAATCGCATCAGAGACCACTTCCTCTACAAATATGAATTTCAATGTTTCCAATCGCTGCGTCACTCGTTGAATTAGATCTCTGTAAAGAGGAGATCGTCTTAAAGGGAAGAGGAAGGTTTGCTCTGTTTCACATGTTTTTATTAATTCATCAGTGACATCTCTCTCCAGGAAATGAGTCTTTTTTAATATATTCCTAATGGCCCACTTAAAGGTTATGTCTATCAGATGGCTTAAGCTGGAGACTCTGTGGCATTTTAATCAGAGAAGGCAATTTTGTTTCCTAATGAATTCTGGTTTTGTATACATTACACAGGAAATGTCTGTTTTCATCAGAATGATGCTGAAATTGTTTCTTTTGAGCACAAACACCATCCAAGATCTGAATGAACTCAGTGACACGGAGACCCCACTTTCACTCCAGATTTGGATCCAAACTGAGAAGGATCAAATGATGCAGTTCTTCAAATGACCACTAAAGGCTGGTGGCAAAAGAGAAAAATGATCTTTTATGATTTTGCACCATTGTAATGTTCCTTTTTGGTCTCACATAATTGATGTTTTCTTCAGTCGTAGATCTAAGCAGTTTCTGAACAACACAAGAACCACTAAAACCCAAAACATGTTGGTGTGATCCCAATTTATGTGGTCATTAACTTCTGCATTGCCTAAATTACAGTGCCTGAATTATAAATATCCCATTCTTCACTTGTGCATATAAATCACGATTCCATTAACTCTGTGCTTGGATTCATGCGTTGGTCATTGTATTGATTCATGCGTATATCAGAGTTATGCAGCTCAGATCATCACTCCTGAGAGGTCTTCAAGCTTTATTATAAACCCACTTCACAGATCCTGCCCACATCAAGGAGACGGTTTCTGAAGTGGAAAATAAAGCGAAGAGAATCAGGGTTGAGTCGAGTCATGCTGCGACAAACACACACAAAAAGATACCAAAAACCCATTCCTGTCCAGAATGATAAAACCGCCATTACCTTACACGCTAACTAACTGAAGGTAGACGTGACTGATAACGACTTCAAAAACACAGAAGTGGGAGTCTGAAAAAACACCTTACACTAGAGGGATTTGTCAGCTGAAATGATTGCAGAAGCAGCAGATCATCATTTGAATATTTATACTCACAGCCATAGACATCTCCCTGCACCTTTGTCATAAAAATTCTACCAGTGTGTGCAGAGGAATTCCCCGTCTCCTCGTATCATCCATTTAGGTGAGTGAGGGGCCTATTATAGCCCAGGGGGTCTAAAATGACCACCGCATTGGCAGGACTCCAAACTCCTCCATATATCAGGACTTTGGTTTGTGAGCCTGCTGCTCTGTCTGCAGGTGGTTGTTCGGATGCAGTGACCAAAGTCAACAGCGCTCATGAATTTTTAATATCCACGGCACCCTCAGGACTGTGATAATGTCAAGCACCCGGTTTATGACCAGATGAATCAAGAAATGATGGGGAGTGAAAAAAACAGCTGCTCGCAAAGGTTGACATATCTCATAAAATCATGGTTTAAATCCCCTTTTTGGTGGTGATGTATTTGTTCGGGGAGACAAGAGAAAGAGGAAAAAGTCACAATGTTTGTTTGTTGTTAAATGATGGTAATACTGGAGGGCCACTCCCAGCATACAACCAGAAAGAAATCAATGTCTCTATATTGAGGACCTTTCAAATGAGTATCCTTGTAGAATGCAAAGTCAAGATAAATCCTCCCTGCAGAACACTGAGTGAGACCAGGGGACGGATGATGACTACGATGTTAATCAGCTTTTTCACCGTCTGCTTGTCCCAGAGGCATATGGAGCAAGATGTGAGGATGATGCTGCATCGCTATTGCTAATTTGAGCTTTGATTTCTTTTCCTTCCAAAAATAATTCTTTGTTGTTTGAGAAGGCCGTGCCGTTTTGAATAATCTTCATCATGTATAATTGTATTTGTTCACTGATTCACTCATGCCTCACTGTGTCCTGTCTGCAACAAGCTGTTTTCAGGGCTGTTCTGTCATTTGACTCGAGGACAAAGAGAATGTAGACTATTATAGTGAGGCACACTTACACAATGATCTCATTCAACACATATTTTTACATTGTTCCAACAGAATATCAGTCAGATAAAAGAAGACAATATGAACCAACGTTATACAGATTTTTGTTCTCAAAGTTGTCAACTTTGATGACACACAAAGAAATTAGCCTTCATAGCATTATTTCTGTGCCATAAAACAATAAACTGCATCCACTGCTTCAAGGAAAATGAATCAAATCCTCTGCTTCCTGTGAGAATACAGTGGATCCACTTCTTCCAGAAGAAAATAAACTGCATCCACTGCTTTCTGGGATAAAAGAATTGCTTGTAAAGTCATACAGATGAGTCAAATTGTTTAATCAAATAGTGAGATGTATTTAACATTCTTTTAGAAGCAAAATTAATTCTTAAACATTCAAATTTGATTAAATTTGACAACTTTCCACATTACCTTTATAAAACTAGAAGAAAAAGTGTTTTTAAAGAATAAAACCCTCGGACAGACTTGACTATGGTAAAATGTACAAATGAATTGAGCTAGACTAACTTTAAATGTTTCCCGTCTTTGTTCAGTAGTCTGACTGTATATTTTATTTCTGTTTTTTCTCCTCAACATATTCTCTCTTCAAGCTCTTCTCACTCTGTCCATATTTGACGCCACCTTTAGATAGATCGTTCTTCTCTCCGATCACGTCATGAGCTAACTTTCTGATTGGCCCACTGATTCCTATCAAAGCCTCCTGGCTTTCCGAGAGGTTTACCTGTCTGTCATCGTCCTCAATGACCCGTGGACCCCCACCTTTCACCCCTTTGGTTCCACTTTACTGGTAAAATTCTTTCTTTAGAAAAAAACTGTCGATTTAGTTAAACCGCAGGGGGGAGATGTGTGCATGTGTATCTAGAAACTGGTGCAGCGCAATCTGCTGCAGGTGAGTTTTTAATGCAACTTCTCAAGCTGTTTGTGAAATGAGAACACACTGTGTGACTTTCAAATTACATGTGAGTGACTCAGAATCTGTAAGAGAAAATCACATCTGTAAGACTATATGTGACTCTGCGTCTTTGAAGTAAAGTCATACATGTAATACAGCACAGAGACGCACACCTGAAGCCTCGAAACCACGAGTCAAAGTCAAGGCCCGGGGGCCGAATCCGGCCCTCCTGGTGATTCTATCCGGCCCTCCAGATCTTTTTAATTTATCCTGCCTTTATATTATTCATAATTATGTTAAAACGTTATGTTTTAACTTTTTAAAAATTGACATTCTGCTAGTTTTTTTGTACAGTTTTGGAATTTACTAAGATTTTTTTAGGCTGTTTTTGAGTTTTGCTACTATTTCAGCAACACACTAACTGTTCTGGCTAACTTATCTTTTATTTTTTTTTTGTTTTTTAGGCTGTTGTTTTTGTTAATATCTCAGCGACATGCTAGCTGTTTTGGCTAATTTATTATTTTTATCATTTTAGTTTTTTTCAGACTGATTTAGTTTTGCTAATATTTCAGCTACATGCTAACTCTTTTTGCTAATTTATGCTTTTTTCAGATTTTTAGGCTGTTCTTGAGTTTAGCTAATATTTCAGTCACATGCTAGCTATTTTGGCTAACTAAAGGTGCTTTTTTAGGTTTTTGGTCTATTTTGAGATTTAACTAATAATTTAGCTGGCTATTAGCTTCAGTATTTTAAGCTACTAGCCTCTTCAGCGGCCAAATTCAGCTTCCAGCATTCACACTAGCATTATCACAGGTAATGCTTTATATCTAGTTTATAATTATGTTAAAAAGTTACAGTTCAGAAGTTTTAAAAATGTAGTTTTAGAGTGTTCAATAAATGTTTATCCTGTTTGGCCCCCAACCTAAGGTGTGTTTTGGATTTTGGCCCCTTTTGCGATTGAGTTTGACACCCCTGATCTAAACCTATGAACTTACCATGCAAGATGTTTTCAAAGTCACATAACAGAAACAGAAACACAGTTTTTGTACATACAAATACCATAACCGCGAGTTGTCTAGTTGAGTCCCTCCAGACTCCTGATGGGTCTGCTCCCCGGTGGCAGACTGGCTGTGGCCTCTGAGGCTCAGTATCACAGAAAAAAGCAATTTAAGGGGCAGAAAAAGTTGAGGTGAGATTTAATCTCAAATGTCTGTGGCAAAGGCAAAGATGGCTAAAAGGTCATGTGAAATACGACTTCCTTTCCCATGAGCCGCTCTGACACGGACAGAGCGCCTCACGTTAGCGCTCCATCTTTTTCACACTGAGACAAATCAATGGCTGTCATTCGTTTTTTCACCTCCCAAAAGTTCACAGCTTCCTACCTGCCACATCTTCTGGTATAAATCGTAATGCTCACATTCCACCTTCACCTTGTTCATCAGAATTGTAGACATTTTTCCCCCATATGTCTCAAAGGCTACTGTAAAGATAAACATCTGGCATCTGAGAGGTAAACGCTTCTACTAATAAGCTGTCAGGATGTGTTTTGTTGCTGTTGATGCAGAGTCTATAATCAGTCATAGAGGAACCTGCACTCTGTGACTCTTTATTGACGTTGTTAGTTTTGCACATATAGTCACCAGAGTTTCTGTCCTAATTAGACTGGGATCTGTGACAGCCCACGTTTCCGTTTTCCTGCACTTTGAAAGGGTTTGCTGCAAATGTGATTGGTGACAGTTAGAAAAACAAACAGTGAAATGGTATCATCAAAGGGGCAGCTCTATAGAAGGAAGGAATATTAAAGTAATGGAACACCAGCTCTGGGGAAACATCAGCATCATGATGCAACAAAACCTGGCTCCAGCAGGGAACAAACAGGAGTTGTGAGGGTTTATTCTCCAGAGTGTTTTGGGTTTGTGATGCAGAGAGAGGAGGCTGAGCTGGAGGCAGCAGAGATGAAGATGATGAGGTTCTGTTTGGAGGTGATGAGGATGGAGAGGATCAGGAATGGATCCTTTAGATCGGGGGTCTGAAACGGCCACATGGCTCTTTGACGCCTCCATTGTGGCTCTCTGGTTCAAGAAAAATAAAGATTTGTAATTTTTTAAAGTTACTGTAAAGCAAAGAAAAACTAACGTAAAGAAAATTAACTCAAACGATAAACAGCTGATGGACAAACGTATCACAAGATAAATTAAAACATTTAGACAGATTTTGTGTCTCACAGAAAACCGATTGGAAGTCAGTCAGCCCAACCAGATTTAAAAGGCTCCAGATTATAGAGAACATTTTTGAACAAATTCAAGGATTTTAAGGACACTTTATAATAATAAAAAATACAATAAAGAGCTCTGGTTTAGTTTGATTTTTGGCTGAGATGCACCACAAAACTGTTTTTAAATCCCTGCTGACATTACTCTACCTACGGCTACATCTGCAGCATTGAGATGATCCTATATGACTCAGGGTGTCTTTTATTTTGAAAGGGAGACACGTGAACCTCTTACAAAAGTTATGAACTATTTCAAGTTTTGAAAAAAAGCTTTATTTTATTTTGCAAGAAAAAGCAATTGTTCAATCATAATTATCATAACTGTAACTTTGATATAAAAAACGTATTTCTTAGTTTCCTGGAAGGTGAACAAAGACTGTGGCTCCTGATGGAGTGTCAGGACAAAGTGACCCGAATGGCTCTGTAAGTGTTGAAGGTTGCAGACTCCTGTTGTTGGACATAGTTTCTGCAGAGCGGCATGACTTCATGACAAAATCACCTCTGAATTGTGGGTGGTACTGTTGGCGTGGAGTAAGCCCACCCCCCCTTCCCATCACCCCTTTGTTTATGCACTCTCCTGTGATCTTACAGCCCCAACTATACATTTGTGGTGTAATAAAAATCACTTTGAGCCGATGGCAGCTCGATTGTTGCACCTACGGGACAGCAACAAGCGTTTTCCAACAGCTTTCTTCCATCTGCTCCTGGTTTGAATAAACCAAAACTCAGATTTGCTATTTTAATGTTTTCTTCATAAATGTCCTCCATTATGAGACAAGGCTACAAGAACGTGTCAAAAACACTATTTTTATCAGAGTGGATCTTTGAGACGTTTGGACACGCTGAGAGGAGAAACAGAGAGGATGATGGGAAAGGGAGGAGGTCAAGAGGAGGTTCATGGATGAGGAGAGGGTTAATTGGTTTGACGCCTTTTAAAGGAGGCAGCCGAAAGACTCAAATCAAGCTTTATTTATAAAGCAAAGTGCTTGTCAGGGATAATTATAAAATAATTATTAATAATGATAATCATCATTTCAATAATTATTAAAATCCACAAACCCTCTTGACCAACATAATAAAACATAAAATAAATAAAATAGAAACCAAAGTGGGAAACAAAGATGTTTAAATTATGAAACAAACTTGTTTTCTGCCGTGAGATTCGCTGGAAAAGGCTGTGAAAAGTACAAGGAAGCTCATTTAAAAAAGAAGAAAACAACTCATGCCACATTAAACATTAAACAAAGATATTTAGTGTAAAAAGCCTAAAACAAAGCTGTTAAATAAAAGATGAAATTATTCATCAATCTGAAGCAAACTGACTGTGAAACGTTAGAAAACATCCTCAGAAAACACGGCTCTCTCCATCCCTGCTTTAGCTTGAACAAATGCCCCCCCCCTTGACTCCGAGCTGACCTGCTGTGAGAGAAGGCAATATTGAAACTTGAGGGGGTGGATGGGATGGGGGGGCAGACAAACAACAGACAATTTTGTGGGAACACAGAGAGAGCGAGGCCGATCCGTCTTCATTTAAAGCTTGTCTGAAGCTGCGATCGTGTCTGGGAGGCAAAGACTTCAGCTCATCCCAACAGAGGCCATGCCCCCCCCTCCAGGGAGGAGCGGATAAAAGGGAAGTCTTGTTGGAGGTCTCAGGTCTACCAGCATCACTGCTGCAGGCTCTCTGCACACTAAACATGTCATTGAAGGAGCTGCTGCCACATTCTGTCGACCCTAATTTACCTTCATTACAAAATCTAATTTAGACGTATTATTTTTCTATCTCACGTCTAATTAAATCCGAATTTGTGATTGTTTTCAGCAAAAGCTGAAATAAGAGGTCTATCTATTTGGCATTCAGTGCTGTGACACTTTAGTTACTACACCATCATTAAGTTGTTTTTTTTAAATGTAATAAATTAAGATACTGAGAAAAGTCCTATTTTTAACACTGACAGAAGTAATTGAACCTGGTAATGTAACGTTTGCAGTTTTGACGGTAGAGACGACGTGTTTGTGTTCAAAAACATCTTAAAATGGGTTTGATGATGCACACAAGTGGCAACACGTTCTCATTCCTGAGCCGTCGCATGTTGACGTTTGGTGAAGGACCCCCCCACATTAAAAAAATGACGTTTCGGGTGTCCCCAACTCGTCGTTTTTTGGGCACGCTAGATGTTCCAAGGCTCCCAAACCTCCGGGACACAAACCGGTACCGATCCGATACCAGGACTGCACCGCCACCCTAACTCTAATCGTATTGGTACAGGATGCGGATCAGTACCGGTTCTGTGCAGAACTGCTTCAGGACATGGTACCGGATGCAGACTAGACTAGGGTTAGGGTACTGGGTTCGGGAAGTGATCCCCAACCACTGTGTATGGATCCATTTTCACCAGAACTAATAAATTATACTTGTTCTTTTTTTTGGGAAATCTTTCATTTGAAAATGACCGGATTCTCTCGATTAACTTGAGCGCCTAAAGCAGTCCGGTGGCGTGTATGGATCGGATACGTCCCGGAGCAGAAGAACAGACGGAAGAACAGGTGGTTCCCACACACCGTACCGGTTTGCGTAAAGCTGCGACTTTCATGAATGGATCTAATCTTTTGAACGGTCACAGAAATGCTCAAACAAGACCATCCATTCAGATAAACATTTCAGAGAAGTTGTGAACGATTCAAGCAGGTACTTCCATTAAAAAAAGAAGAAGAGCGGTGCGAAGGGGGCGGGGCGATCAGTCGTAGTCATGAGTACTTCTGTTTAGTAAAAAAATGTTTTTGTGGTCAAATGTTTCACCTGAAGCTTTTGCATGAAGCTTCAAAGTGTTCTGCTTTTTATTGAGTATAAATAATTCATTTGTTGGTTACATTTTGTTCATTTATTTCATTTTTTTATGAGATTATCTTATGATAGTAAAATAAACTTCGTTTTAACAAATCCTGACATGACATTGAATTAAGAGGCCTTCTGTGTTCTATCAATCCTCCATCATTCATACGTCTAAAATGATGATTATTATCAGGTTTAAAGCACATGTTCTTTCTCAGGTATAATATTTCGCTGTGACTTTACACCAGGGGTCCCCAAAGTCTTTCTTGTGAGGGTCACAAAATAGTTTTCTTCTCTGATCTGGGGTCGGTTATAGGCTAACAGAAAAAGTGTAACAATCACAGAATAAATGTAAAGATTTACGGTTTTCCAGATGGCCACACATAGACAAATTTCGAACAATTCATTTCTGTAATCTTCATAGAAAAAAAATAATACTAAAATATTTTAAAAACAAGATATATAGCATTATCTGTGATAATGTTAGTATGAATGCTGTAAGCTGAATTAAGTAAAAATACTTCATGCAGGTTTGACATCCTGTCTGATAATCATAAAGAAAAATGTCCTGAAACTCTTTAAAAGTCACTTTGAGAAACTTTTAGATATTTGAACACCAGTTTGCCCAGATTATTCATGGGCAAACTGGATGTAAAGCACACATCTTAACCTTCATTACTTTAAAACTAACTAAAAACTAGATATATAGCATTACCTGTGATAATGTTAGTGTGAATGCTGGAAGCTGAATTTGGCCGCTGCAGATGCTACTGCTGATAGCTGAAGATGCAGAAATTGACAGCTGAAAACGCTGATAGCCATCTAAAATATTAGTTAAATGCCAAATTAGCTTTAAAAAACTAGATAAAAACCTAAATTAGCCAAAAAGCTAACAGAATGCTATTATAACTTTCAACTTTACTACACTCTGACTCCTTATATTATAAAGTAACGACTAATTGACTATTAAATTAGTCGTCAACGATTTTAATTGTCGATTAGTCGACTATTTGTGGCAGCTCTAGTTTAGTCCCTCCACTTAACGTTTCTTTCTTGCGTCTCTTGTCTGATTTCACTCCTGCCAGTTATAACTGGTAACTTGTTGCAACAATGCCCAACGTTCACTTTTCAAACAGATTCTTACAGCTGTAATAAGGAGAAAATAAGAAGTTTACCGCGTTTGTTTCGGGGTAAACATCCTGTTTTGAGTTTCTGAACCTCTACAAACTCAGCCTTCACTTCCCTCTTCTTCCTGTGTATGAAGTTATAATGAGTTTTTTCATTCTCCAGGAGTCAATTGTCTTGGGAAACTGTTATATATGTGCTTAGTTTGTTGGTGAGTCAGTGCCTTGGGTTGTATAAGTCAGAGTACCCTGGAGACTAAAAAGAAATGAAATCCTGCCTGAAATGTTGTGGAGGAAGAAGAATGTGGTTCTCCTTCAAGAAAAGACTATTAGAGAACCACATGTGGCTTCTGGTGACAGTAGTTGACTTTACTATTAATACATTCACTCACTTGCTGATATTTCATTACAGGATCGCAAAAAAGGAGGGATATGTGAGCATTCATGAGGAGAACAATCCGCACACAAGTGTTTATATGTGACTCCCTGCAGACAGAAAACATATTCACAAACTGCTGTACGATTATTCACGATGATCTATGGACCTAAGTTGGTCATTCAGCCATAATTTCAGTGTTTCTATCAGTAAATGGGTCCCAACATCCTCAAATTAGCTAAAATTAAGTGTATTTTACGTAATAAAAGTATTATTTCCTGCATCAATCACAGCTCGTCCTCTCCAGTTGCTTTATTTGCTGACGGAGGATCTTCGGTTGCTTTGAGAGCAGCAGAACGTGTTACCTCGGCTCGGTGTGGTTTGTTTCTTGGATCAGGCGAGCGCGCCGCACAGGACGACCCGTTAAGACGGCAGTTAGACAACATCGATATGTATCCGGCCTCCTTTGCTGACAGGAGACGGCGGAAAGGTCAAAGGAGTGAGCTCCATACTGATTTAGCAGCTGCTGGATCGAAGAGACCACACATCCAAATGACATATATCTATATAAACACACATATAGGTGCCAGGAGAAGCAGCAACATATGGGCCATGACGAAGCCTTTAATTAAACTGCTATCACTGCATTCGCTCAGACGTGTGGGTTCAAACCAGGATCAGCTTAAAGTGAACAAAAAAATAGAAGAATTGAAACAGACATTGTAACTGAAAGAAAATGTTTAAAATATGAAAATAAGACATTGGAAGTTTAAAGTTTTTTTTTGTTTACAGTGTTTTCCAGCCACTTGTTATCTGCAAACAATAACAAATGAAATCACACAAAATTGTACATTTACTACGTTTGTTTTTAACCGTTCGGAACCTCAGCTACCAGAAAAAGAATTTCTCTCCTAAGAGCTCTGCTGTCCATTTGACATTTTTCCTGTTGTTTTTTTTTTTCCTTTATTTTCAGCTTTTCTTTTTTTCTCCCAAAATAATCCTTATATTGTTTGTGAAAAATAAAAAACTTTGTGAGAAGTTTGATCAGCTGGACTTCAGGTTGGCTCGGCTGGAATCTGCTCCCAGGTGGGGGGTCTCCCCTGGAGGGGGTGGGGGGTCTCCTCTTGCGTAACAGCGACGTTGTGGGGGGACATACATATATATATATAATATATATTTATTTATACGTACTAGGGATGCAACAATATTCGATATAAAACTGAACCGTTCGGTACACGTTCCACGGTTCCGTACGGTATTTTTCACTGTACACATTTCATTTCATTCAGTATTGTGAGCTCCCTTTAGCGTATCTGTGTATTCATGTCTTTGTTGCAGAGCTTGTCGGCTGCAGGTTCACTCTCACTCTCCCCCTCCCTGCCAGAAACTACTTTGTCTCTCCACCGGGAGGCGGAGCCCAAATGCTAAAAACAACAGCAACAGTCATAGCTAGAGGGCGAATGCAGTCGTTCTGTGGCCGGCAACGTGCTCGTGCACTGGCTGCGTCGCTGCGCGTTCGAGCGGCCATACAAAGGCACGTAGAGGAGAATTTCGGACTTTGTCCACAAAAACACATCTGTAGCACCTGTGTAGGGGAGGGGGGGTTATAGTTTAGGTAGGACTAG
>NC_050528.1:1607194-1608177 GCF_002922805.2 Oryzias melastigma
TATCGCGGTGGAGGGGTTTGCGTGCCCAAAATAGTCCCAGATTTGCTATTGATTGTCCCGACTTGGGTCTTTCAGTGCAAAAAGGGTGGGCCAGACTAAGGGCAATTCATTAAAAAAAGAACTCGATTACATGTCTCTCCTGAGGCCCACCACCTGTGGGAGAGCTCAAAAGAGGCCGGTGCTAAGAGGTTTGGATGTCTCGGTGGTCCAATCCTCAGTAATAAAACTTGGCTTTTGAGACATGCAGCGTTGTCTCTCTGGGAGAACAGGGGCCCGAGTTTGTGCAAGAGGTTGAGAGATATCAGGTAGTAATAGCTGGGCTCGGAATCTCGGTTCCGTAAGAGGGGTTAGACTCCACCTTTCTGGAGTTGCGCGTGGTGAAAGGCGGAAGGTCGGTGTGGACTTCCTAGTGAGTCCCCAGCTCAGTCACTAAGGTTTTGAGCTCACACCGGTCAAAAAGAAAGTCATACCCCCCCACCTTCAGGTGGGTAGTAGGTCTCTGACTGTAGGTCTCTGACTGTGGTTTCAGCCCACGGTCCAAACAGCAGTGAAGAGTACCTGGTCTTCTTGGTGACTCTCAAAGAGATGCAGTGCTCCCCTGCTTATCTGCGTCTCATTATTCACGAATCAGTTGCGCGACATTTCCGATTCATTACAAAAACTCAAGACAACTCAAGACGCTTGTATGAGACTTTGGCACCTGAAGGAGGTGACTCTTCCACTGACTCCCCAAACCTGTGGACTGCTTTAGGAAAACTGGAGATGTTTGTGTGTGAGATGAAGTGTTCCAAGCATTGATATACATTTTCAAGATTAATTGCAAGTTTTCATTTTTTTTTTTCAAATCTACAATGTCTTAACTGTTCTGAATATTTTGTTATCAGACACACGATTGTTTCATACCAGAAAAAGAACTTCCCTTGTGCAGTTTGTTTCCTATAATTGGACCGTTTAAAATATAGAGTAAAAAATAAACTAAAATT
>NC_050528.1:1608571-1610627 GCF_002922805.2 Oryzias melastigma
TGTGTATTCATGTCTTTGTTGCAGAGCTTGTCGGCTGCAGGTTCACTCTCACTCTCCCCCTCCCTGCCAGAAACTACTTTGTCTCTCCCCCGGGATGCGGAGCCCAAATGCTAAAAACAACAGCAACAGTCATAGCTAGAGGGGCGAATGCAGTCGTTCTGTGGCCGGCAACGTGCTCGTGCACCGGCTGCGTCGCTGCGCGTTCGAGCGGCCATACAAAGGCACGTAGAGGAGAATTTCGGACTTCTGCGCGCGTTTTCGTGGACTTTTCGTTGAAGGTGGCCGCTTGAATGCGTGCCAACACAGCCTGTGTGTGAGCAGCTGCCAGATCCTGTTTGAAGACGCCACCAACATTAAAACCTGCGGTGTGAAGACATCTAGGGTTCGCCGTTGAATATGATGATTAGGGAGTGAAATGTGTTAACAAAAAGTATAATATCTGCAAGATTTTCCTCATCTCTATATTGTACAAACACGTCCAACATGACCGCCCATCTCTGACATCGTCACCGTCTGAAAGCTGAACAACTAACACAATGAAAACATCCCAGATATATTTCAAAAGACTTACAGTGTTATGTCAGATAAACACAAGACAACATCTGACACCATCAGAGTGTTTATTGCTAAAATTCTGCAACCTTTTTCAGTGGTTGATAATGAGAGCTTTTGTCATTTAATGAAAACAGTTAACCCTCAATATAATGTACCAGCAAGTCCATATTTCACAGAAAAAAATATATATTTATACCTGCACTTTATAAACAAGTGTGCAAAGAGATTGAAGATGACTTAGAAAAACGCACAACTTTCCACGTGCAGTTGGACTTCCCGATAGGGATGTCCCGATCCGATCACGTGATTGGAAATCGGGGCCGATCACGTGGTTTGGGACTCGATCGGAATCGGACTCCTTTGTCCGATCAGGATCGGAAATTTCATTTATTCTCATTATGATGAGAGCTTTATATTTCTTCTTATCATTACGGATAAATACTCCACTCCAAGTCTGCATGTCATGAAAAGATCACAAAATGTCATCACCAGAAAACAGCAGCAGCTCTAGGAGAAGGCTAACGTAAACCAATCTAGCTAAAAAGCTAACTTCCGGGACCAATAACTCTTTTAAAAACGCTTTAAACTGACAGCAAGTGTCTCTATTGGTTTGTCAGAACTCAAACAACAACCTCTAAAGGTATTCCAACAGAAAAATACATTATTTTGTTTCTTTTTAATGTGAAGCTCTTCATGCTGCAGACAGATGGCTAAACAGCAGCTGCTAACTGCTACATGCTAGCGGATACACAAAATCAGATGACTCGGAATCGGATCGGGCCCAAAAAAACCTGATCAGGACATCCCTACTTCCCGATCAACAGAGCTACATCTCTCTGTAAATGTTCATTACATGACGGCCCTCACACTGGAAAATAAAGACTGCAGTAGTGCAGACTGTCAAGACTTAAGAGAACAGCTTAGATTGTTGGAGTTTATCATATACTGCTAACAAAAATTAAAGGAGCATTTTTAGGTAACACATTAGATACATCAGATCTCAATATGAAGTTGGATGTCTATACAAATAACGACAGGGCAGTGTCTTAGGAACAGAAGGACGGCAAGTCTTTTAATGGAAATACATTTTTTAGCCTACAGCGGGCTCTATTGTGTAGACGCCATAAAATCAGAGTGAAATTTTTTTCAAAACTTCATTTCTGCAACTCAAAATGCTTTTCAGTATCTTGTGTGGCCCCAACGAGTTCGTATGCATGCTTGACAACGTGGCGGCATGCTCCTCATGAGACGACGGATGGTGTCTTGTGGCATTTCCTCCCAGATCTGTGTGAGGGCATCCCTGAGCTGTTGCACAGTCTGAGGAGCAACCTGGCGGCCCCTAATGGACCCAAACATAATGTTCCAGAGATGTTCTATTAGTCCAGGCCTAAACATCCTTATGACAAAATGTAGGATTTAACAGCTGAAAAACTTGATCAGATTCAATAACAGAATTAGATTTTTTTTAGGTTTGCCACTAGAACATGACAGTGTGAATCCC
>NC_050528.1:1610728-1617045 GCF_002922805.2 Oryzias melastigma
CTCTTTAAGGATATAAAAATCACATTTTGATGTTTTTTTTTTCAATAAAAATAAAAAAAAAATCTAATTGTAAAAAAATTTAGTTTATTTTAAAAATGTATTACTCCATATCAGTAATATGTGATCCGATTAATGTATTTATTCTATTTAATTCAAATAAATACATAAAAATTCAAAATAAAATGTGACTTTTTCACATTTAAAATGTCTTTTTTTCAAATGTTCAATTTTTTTCCATATTCGTCTATTTTTAAAGTTTTCCATTTTTTTTCGTTCACTTTAAACTGATCCTGATTTGACCCCATACAGACGGATCAGTGTTCAGCTAAATATTTGCCTCTTTCAGAGTAAAAGTCTCATATTTTCATCAAAAGAGTTTTACCCACCAGAACAGGATTTGATTCAGGTTTATGGTTGACGGTGATTTCTACGGCTCTTTTGGGCTCTAGTTGGGCTGTGGTCACGTCGGGTTCTGGCTGACCTTGTCCCTTTTCCTGGCAGAGACTCTCAGCCAGTCGAACTTGGCAGCATCTGTGGTTCAGAAACCAGCAGAAACTAAAGACCACTGCAGCCAAACAGAACCGCAGCCAAAAGCACGGCGGCGGGACTTCTGCACTTCAGCAGCCGGTCCTGTTCTGAAACTCGCAAAGGTTTTTCTCAAGTTTGGATAAAAAAACATTACAGACGTGAAGCAAATCTGGTTCTTGGAGTTACCTTAGAATGATTCTCTGATCAGATGGAAAAACAAAACGAGCTTGTTCTTATTTTATTTAGTATGTAATTCAATTAAAATTACCAACTGCTCATCGGGTAAAATCTCCTTAAAAAATGCAAAAAATGTAGAATTCAATATGTTTGTCCTTTTTTAAGTGAAAAGAAATATTCCAATGAAAGCAGTAGAACTAATCTTGAAATTGGCAATAAACACTCAAATTTAGGTCTCACTGCTCTATAGAAATATTATTATTATTTGCATTGTTAAAACAATGTTTATTTCTTTACAGCAGATGTATTTCTACACTTTCCCCAAATGCAATTTCTTTTATTTTAGCAATATTCTTATTTATAGACCGTTATCTTCCTAAATTTACACATATTAAGATACATTTGTCTTAAAATTCTATGTAAGTTCAGAGTCAAATAAAGGATTTCAGGTTGTTTAAATCAAATAGGTCTTTCTAAAATTAATTATTACCAGAAATAAAACTTCCTAACATATTATGTAATGTAAATGACAGAGATATTACATAAAAAAGATGTCATTTAATCTAACAGCAAAGTTAAAAGTAATGTAATAAACAAAAAACTGTGGTGACATTTTATGCTTTTGCTGTACTTGTAAAAACTGAAATAAAAAGTCCTGTTTCAAGAAACATTGACTTGTTTTCCATCTTGCAATAAAAATGATCTTATGAATAAAGTTTTTGCAACAGCAAAATAATCCTAAGAAAACAAGTCTGAGTGACTAGAATGTGTTTCTCCAAATACGAGTTCCGAATGTAACAGCCGTCCCATGTAGCCATTTATTATTCTTCATCTATTGGTGACAGTACTATGGCTGGGGTCCTGGGTACTTTCTATTTAACTTTAATATGTAAGCAGGAGATACAAGTTACAGTTGAGGTTCCAAATTTTAATGATTTTAGACTTTTATAATTTATTTTAAGAATGTTGGTGGGGCCACAAAACCACTCGTCAGCTTTTAAAAAAATGTTAGTTGTCGTCTAATTTTGCCACTCTTCGATTACTGTTGATTTATCCGTCATCTCCTGTAATTTTTATGAGAAAAAAACAATTAGCAGGAACTGTTTTTTAATTCGCAAGCCTCCGTGTCGAAGACTTGAATGCTGGAACATGAGGTCACATGATCAAATCTAGCAAGCTGATTGGCAGCAAGCATAACTACAGGCATACAGGAGCAGATTTCTGTCCGATTATTTGATAATATGGAAATGAATATTGATTTAATACTAAATTTGTGGCTTAATTCTTGTAGTTCGCTCGATTAGCTTTCCAACGATACCCTCCTTTTGTGGATTGGACAAATAATGAGAAAGTTACAAACATGTCACTGTTTTGCTGTTTATTCAGGAGTAAAATTACATCTTACTTTTGATCACTTAACGTGCCATAACTTTCTTATTCTTTGAGCTATCTTAATGATCTTTATACCGTTGGAATGGCCTCTTTCAGTCCTTTTCAATGATATAAATATCAGAGCAATCAACCTCATTTGAACATTTTTGTCACATACCTACATGAAGCAGGAACTGGAGTCGGCGCGGGAGGACACGCCCTCTTCTGGACAGCAGACAGAATCTCTTTGGAGAACTTCAAAGTTCACCCACGGGGTCCAAAGAGACGGGATTCCTCTGCTCCACTGTAGAAAAGTGTCTTTTAGTCCTCCAAAAAAAAATGTACATTCCAAGTCTTACATACTTAACATATGAAAGCTTGTTCCAAAAATTAGCTTCATTGCTAGCGCGCTAATGCTAAGCACAATTAGCATACATTTTCTGTCAAATGCATGATTTCCACACATCGTAGCGAGCTCAGACATGTAGTACTTACATGTACCGTGTTTCCACAAACAAAGGAAGTAGACTCAGCATCAACTTCTTTTAGTTTGAACCAAAACTGGTCGCGTTGATCGGCTTCCTGCTCCTTCGCTCGTCTGTTCCTGTTCAGCCTGTGTGAGACCTGAGGCTTACTAAGGACACACCTTCTCGCTTCTGATTGGACAGAGCAATCACTTCATCCAATGAGCATCCAGAACTAAAAGATTGACATTAACAAAAAAAAAAATGCATGTGCGATCAGACTGCAAATCAAACAAACTTGATAATGAAACAAGAATTCACAGAAAATAAAATAAAATTAAACTGTGTAAATACTGTTAACAAATGTTTTTCCCTTTTTCTTTTGAAAATGAACGAATCTATAAATCTTGTAAACTTTACATTTTAATGAACAATATCTTATTTAACCATTTAAGATGATTTTTAACAATAATCCCTGTTTAATATTGCTCCCCTTTCAAAATGAGGGGTTACTTTTGATTCACTGTTTTATAATACTCAGTCTGAAAGTTAATTTTTATTCGGAGCTTCACCAGTAAGACCATTTTTTTAACATCATTGGCAGATTTTTTTCAATTTTAAAAAGGCCTGTACCAGGGGTCGGCGACCTTTAGCAGTAAAAGATCCATTTGGACTCGTTTTCTACTGATCAAAACCTAGAAGGAGCCGTATAGTCTTACTTTAACCTTATAGAACTTCAGATTTGCATTCATGACCTTTTTAAAATAATAAATATGAATAAATTTGATTTTTTTCTTACTTATTTTCAAAATAAAAGACGCTCTGTACCAAACAGGATCATCTCAGTGCTGTTCTGAACAGCTAGTAATCGATGTTGTGCATCATAAGATAATGTGCTTTTAACTCACAAAAGATCAAACGTTTTGCCAAAGTTTTGGTTTGCATATAAAGTCTGTTCATTCTGGAGGTAGTGATGAACAAACATTTTTTGTGAAGTTGGGGCAAATGAAACAATCTAAACCAGGAATCACGCAAGTGAGAATACTGTCCATCTGGGACAAACCTGAGCTTTTTCCAACAGTCGGTTTTTGTCTTCACCTGATCCAACAAGATCAAAATTAAAAGATCATTTTGATCAGGAAGGCTCCAAGAAAAAAACAAAAGTCTGAATCCAAAGGTGGACGTGATCAATACCTGTTTAATAAACCAAAAGGGAATTCATAAAACACTTCCTCACGTTCTCTCACCAACAGAAAATAAATGAACAAAGCTGAAATATTTATCGCTGCATCCTGATACCAGAGTATCTGTAAAGGTCTCAACCTCAGAGCTTTCTTTGAAGGCATCCTGAAACTATTAAGGCGAGGACCAGAGAAAAACACTGAGACGTGGGAGTCAAACTGCAACCATGTACTACTCTGCTTGATCTCCACTTTGATTGAAGTTTAAAGTAGATCTGATCAAAGAGTTTTGTGTGAGTATTTCCACATGCACGCGTGTCCACCTGCTATAAAATCTGTCTGCGATTGTTCCTGAGCAGAGTGGCTGCTGACAGGAGCAGCTTTTCCCATCCAAGACGGCGCTGAGAGTCCGACATGAGACATCAGTGGGATTTCAAAGAGGAGCCGAGCTGGGAAAGGTGCGGCGCAGATCCAGACCCGGCCTGACCATGCGCTCACTAATGGGCTTCAGTTTCCTGCTGGTTTTGCTCTGTGGTGAGCTGATGTCAAAGAGCATCTCTGCTGCCTTTCATATTCTGGGTAATTAGCCATCTGTGGACACGCACGGCGACTCGGAGATGACAAATCCAGGCTGCAGATCTGTGAGCTTTGCTTTGGTAAACATCTGGGCCGGACTCACATCTGTAACATGCTGGTTTATTCACACGCTGACACCTTCTAAACTGAACGGCCGCATACGATGATGCAGGGTTTGATTTCTGCTGTTACTCTTAATCTATGTTGAGATCTGAGACAAAAGGCTTGGAAAAAAATAGAATAAAGTTATAAAAATATGGGGAAAAGTCTAAATTTGACTGGAATAAAATCAGATGTTTGTTATTTTTAAAAAGTCATGTTGCTTCTACAAGGAAGCTGTAATTTCATTTAAACAAAGTCTGATATTTACAAAGAAAGTGAAGCAGATTCTAAAGCAGAGTGACATACAATCAACTGTATTTCATTTTATGTGATTTAAATTAAACAATTTGTATGAATTTTTGTAGTTGAAAGTTTTTTAAGGCAAAATAAGACTTTTTTTGTAAGATATATATATTTTTATGTATCTATATACTTTCGGCTTATCCCTTTCGGGGTCACCACAGCGTAACAGCACCCACTGTTTGGCATCAGTGATTTGGCAGAGTTTTTACGCCGGATGCCCTTCCTGACACAACCCTGTACTTGAGGGGCACAGGGACCCAGTTAGGCAGCAGCGTCAAGGGTCTTGGCTAAGGACCCAATCTGGGTGGGGATCAGTGGACAACCCTGGGAATTGAACCCAGGGCTCCTGCGTGTCAGCCCTTCACCTAGACCACTGAGCCACCCAGCCGCTATTTTATTTATATTTATATATATAATGATTTTTTTTCCAAAATTGATTGATTTGGTTTATTTTTTTAAGCATAGATTGTGGAAATACAAGACAAAAGAAGAATCACATATTTTTTAAATTGATTACAGAAATAATAAAATGCATTCATTAGAAAAAAAGAGAAACAGTTATGTCAAATGTGATTACCTAATTGTATGACTTTATTCCTATAAATTGTAAAAAAATATGTAAACTACTAATTTTGTTCATATATAGGGAACAAATTATTTTTACTCTTTCTCTCATTTTTATGACATAATTTTGTTCACAATTGAGCAATCTTTGTCCTAATTGCATGACTTTATTCTTGTAAAATGTTGACCCTTTTTCTCATAATCTAATGCAGGGGTAGGGAACCCTGGTCCTCGAGAGCCACATTCCTGCATGTTTTCCAATATACCCTGCACTGTCATGTTCTTATTGGCTGGACACACCTGAACCAGGTAATCAGTCATGAGTAGGGACTCTATTTTTATGACAGTATTCTGGTAAATACTTACATTTACCATTTACAAGTCATTTACCATAACTTTTGTCTCATAGTAGTACAACTTTTATTTTTAAGTTATTTTTGTGGTTTCTTTAATTTTTCTTGTAATTGTACAAAACTATTTTTTGTACAATTAGATTGTATTATAAGAACTGTGCAACTTTATTGTAGTAAATTTGTGATAATTTTTTACTGTGGCTTTTTCCTTATAATTTTGCAACTTTTTTCTCCTAATTGTACAAATCTATTCTTGTAGATTCTTTGCATTTTTTTATAACTGTATGAATTTTTTAAATAAAATTATTCTCATAAATTTGAGATATTTTTTGTCATGGTAATGGAGCTGGTCATCTGGGTATCCCGGTGGGTAGTGGGAGGTGAGAAGATCAACAGTGGCCTGCATCTTCCACCAATAAGGGTCTATTATATGGATGACATGACCTTATCACAACAACAACACGCACTTGACGATTGCTTCAGAAACTCCAGGAAAACATAGTGGGCGAGAATGGAATTCAAGCTGGGCAAATCACGTAGCATCTCTGTCGTCAAAGGCCAAATAGTAAGTGAGCAGTTCTACATTAGGGATGAACCAATTTCAACAATCCTGGAGAAACCCATCAAAAGCTTGGGGCGACTGTCACAAACCCCTGTTGTGACAGTAAAATCTGCCCAACACTAGAGGCTCTCAGCCT
>NC_050528.1:1617142-1618090 GCF_002922805.2 Oryzias melastigma
AGAACATGGCCAACTGCCTTAAGAAAACCAACAACACATCACTACCAGGTAAGCTAAAGCTTTGTTTGCTGTGGTTCAGCTGTGTCGTCCGGCGAAATTTAAACCAAACGAAACGGATTTGCAGCGACGCAGAGGCCTGACCGCAGATGCAGAACGTGAACGTCTGCAGTGGGATTTCCTCTCGTACTTTTAAAGTTACATGAGGACTGCGGCGCTGGAATCGGAGCTGTAACGCTAGCGGTGTGAGCCTGGGGTTAGCCAGGCCAATCGTTTGGAAAGGCTTATGAACTCTTATACGAGGAAGTGGCTAGGAGTTCCCAACTTCCTCAGCAGTTTAAGTGTGCCAAAGTGAGGCTTGACATGTCCCTCTCAGACTCAAAAGACCCGGTGGTGAGAGGTCCTTGCAACAGGAAAGGTGGGAGGGAGTTGAAAAGAGGAAACTCGCATGGGATGAGCTTTGGAGTATAGAATCAAACAAGTTTCATCATCCGAGTGACTTATGATGTGCTGCCCTATCCTGCAAACCTGCAACTATGGCTTGGAAAAGCTCCACCGTGCCCCCTCTGTACATCTGCCACTACACTCAAGCATATCCTAGTGGACTGTAGGACTAGCCTCACACAAGGCAGATCTACATGGAGACACAATCAGGTCCTGAGATGTCTAGCCAACACAATAGAGCGCAAGAGGGTTTACATCAACACCCAACCCTTCAACAGCCAGGACAGGCACCGACTCCCACCACCATTTGTTCATGAAGTGGAGAGGCCGAGGATGATTCCCTCGTACCCTGAACTGACCCCTCTGAATGCAGCCAGGGACTGGCTGATGCAAGCTGACCTAGACCGGAGACTCATCTGCCCCTCAGAGATTACAACAACCACACTGCGTCCAGACCTCGTCCTTTGGTCAAACTCTTGCCAAGTTGCGTACATCATAGAGCTGACA
>NC_050528.1:1619669-1621461 GCF_002922805.2 Oryzias melastigma
ATAAATAGATTATTTATACAATACTGTTTTTATAGGTGTTTTAGAAATCAAAATAACCAAATAAAACATGTTTATATAAAATGTTAAAGTCGTCAAGAATGCTATTTCGTACGAAAACACAAAATTCCTTCCAGAAAGTGGTAGTATAAAGACAATTCCAAAATAAATGACATGATGGCTGAATGTCCAGATTATAAAAACGGAGCAATGTTTGTCTATATCGATGTGAAGACGGGAGTTTGCTGAACAGCACCTGTGAAGGAGTTTGAAACATACCTCCGCAGGTTTGTTGGGGATAGAGTCCAAACTTTCTTCCATTTGGTTTCCGGGGCAAATCTTCTCCAAAAGTGGGTCACATAAGGTGTAGTTGCTGTGTTTTGTTGAAAAGGGGATGTAATTTTTTGTTCCTGAATGAAGGGCTGGAAATAAAACACAATTTACCCACAGATGTTTCAAGCAAAGATTTAATGCATGAAGTACAAATGCTCCCCTTAAACAACATCAACACTCCTGGAGGAATCCAACAACAACTCTTGAGGAGTAACTGGAATGTGGTGGATCTCTAGGAACTCATTATAGGACATTAAATCAGCCTCTAAGTTGAATAGTTGTTTAACATATGATATATTATTATTAAACCAGTTGTGTAAAATATATTACCATTGTTCCAAATATGGAAGTTGTGAGGAGAGAAAGGGTGTTTGTAAATAAGATAAGCTAGAAGCATTTGATTATGAAATTTTGCTTATTTGATGGTCAGTTTTTGAATGTTATAGTTTGAATGTAGAAGAAAAAAAGAAGTTTCCACGTCTGCCATTGTCTATGACACATCCGGTTCTCAGTAATGTCACAGGAAGTCATTGGAAGACTTCGGTACAATAACAACACGCCAACGGAGCTTGAACGTGGGAAACATAAAAATGACATAAATACAAAAGTGTCCAATGTAATCTCTGCAAGGAAGAACTTGTGCTCTGTGGCAGCACTACAGTGAGGCATGACCACCGGAAGAGGAAGCACGATGTGACTGAGTGAGATAACACTGTGGAGGGATGGTTAAGCTAAGCTAACATTAGCCCGATTGTTACGGATCCCGAGTGAGGCGACCACAATAACTAAAAGAATTCTGTCAGGACAAATAAAAGTTAGTCTCAGAGCAGGAACGACGCGAGCACTCACTTCATTCTCCAAAGCCCTTCTATTAAATCATTTCAACAAAATTACAATTTCCATTCAGTGCATTTTGTTGTCAAATATACAATTCTCCCATGACAGTCAATACACATATCAGATTAATATTTAAAATAAATATTGTTCAAAAAATGTGTTCTTTTTCCCTTTTTAATCACATTAATTTTGACTTTCAAAAGAAATATCCCAAAATTACAAAACCCCCTTGACTTCTGTGATTGAAGTGTAAACGAAATAAAAACTGCTTTTCACTGCTATTGTAGCTTTTTTAGCTTACAAATGTGGGACATTGAACATTGAAATAAACTTTTACAATAAACAAAAATAACATTCCAATTGTAATCCAATACCTCTTTTAAAGCAGCTACAAGAACGTTTTATTCTAGTTTCGCTTTTAAACATGTTTAAAATTAGACCAGGAGTTCCACAAATCATCTTTTTTTTAAACAAACTTTATTCAAAGTATGTATACAGTTCAGTACAGAAGAGAATACTGTACATATTACTTTCCAAAAAACGCCAGGGGGATACATTAGAAGAACAGAAATAAGTCAATATGAAATTGTTCTGTAAACCTTAAACAGATGATGAGTTTTAATTT
>NC_050528.1:1621468-1635711 GCF_002922805.2 Oryzias melastigma
ACCTACAAAGTCATTTTGGAGAAGTTCACTAAAAATGAACCTTTTCATAGAGACCAGATCAGGACCGACTCTGATGTGTTGATACTAGAGCTGTCAGGCGATTACATTTTTTAATCGCGATTAATCGCATTTTGTCCAGAGTTAACTCGCGATTAATCGCAAATTTACATGTGGCCTTTTTTTAAGGAAAAAAATGTGTGGTTCGTGGAATTTAGCAGTTCTACATTAATTATGAAAACAAGAATGGCAAAATTTATAGTTTTCATCAGAAATACTTTATTTTGTAACATTGTATTGACATAAACTTTCTTAACAATAAAAGGCTGTAGCATAAAATGCCTAACAAAAGCCCAAGTGCAAGTGAAGGGCATTTTAAATTCAAAACTTCAATCAACGATCAGTAAAATAAAATAAAAACATCAAAATCAAATTTCCATAACACTTTCATGTTCATTTTTTGTCAGGTACCACGTGGTACTGGACGCGAACCGGAGCCGGGTTAGGGTGCAGGAGCTCTCCAGGTCCTAACGCCGGCCGGGTTTAGCTCGCAGCTCGTTGGTTGGAGACCCGCCCGTGATCTAGTGAGAGCAGCCGTTGAGTTAAAGGGCGAGACGCCCGCGCGCGCGGTATGGAAAGGCACGTATGAGAAAGTCCGCGATTAATGCCGGCGTCAAGCACACGTCAGATTAATGCGTTTTTAACGCGACAAATCTGACAGCCCTAGTTGATACACAAAGATTTACTGACTTATGTTGTTTCCAGCAAACTGTCAAAACCTGAGTTGGGAGAAGAGTAAAACCTCCTCTGGAAAATAATAAATCAGAATTTAAAACCAGACCGTCATTTTGCTCTATGGATTCAAAAAATCAGCAGAAAAATCGATGGTCTTTAATTAAAAATGGACGCTCATCACTTCTGTGAGCCTCACTTTAACCTTTGACCTCATCAACAGACCAAACATGTCCAGATCCAAGAATCTGAAGATCTTCCTCTAAAAAATACTCAACAGAATATTGAATATGTGAATCGTAGGAGCTGCTTCATCTGAATTCATCCCCACAAACAGATTACATTTCTGTTCCTGCATAGAAAACATCTGTGAGGAAGTTGAAGGATCTTCATTGTCTTTTCAACACAAGGTGAAAGAAAATTAGCAATTCTGGTCCTTGACCAGCTAATTACAGAGCAATACTTATTAAAAACAGGCCAAACAAAGTAAATTATAAGAATATGATAAACAAAACAAGATTAAATACTTTTAAAGGAGCATCTGATGCTGTTTGTCTTTTTTATCAAATGTTTTCGGTTCCAGTGAAACTTCATTTATTTGAAAACTCTTAGATCAGATTGATTTAGTGTCGGAAAAATGCATTTAAAGCTTTTGGGAAACGAGATCCTGAAGTTAACAGGATTTCTGAAATCTTATTTCATTCCTTCTGGTGTTGTTTTTTATTACTTGTCATTTGTCTGAGCGCTGTTCCCTCTTGTACCTGGTGTGACGTCCTGATTAAAAAAAGCTTCAGCTGACACCGCCGAACGTCACATCTGTGATTAAAACGCCTTCAGGGCTGACGTTGCTGCTTTGACTGTTAAATCATCTCCTGGGAGAAACACTGGATGTTCAGGTTCAAGCTGTCAGACTCGTGTAACAGCGAGCTGGGGGGCTGAATGAGAAGCACATCAGTGCAGATTTCCCTCCACGGGGGGGGGGTCTGCAAACACTCCACTAATACCCCAGTGTGGGATAAGAAAACACAGAACTGGGCCTTTTTCACTCCAGAACCGGGCCAGAGTTCTCCTGCAGCATGACTTTCTGCAGTAAACATTTGTTTTGGTTTGGACCTGGAGAGTCCAGCGAACGCGGCTGGAGCCTCTGAAGCTCCTCCATCCAGTGTGTCTTTATCCTGATGTTATCCACTGCATTAGAGCTTAGTGAAGAAGGAAAACCTTCGTCAATAATTTAAAAAAACAGCGTCATGTTGTTTTCTGTTGCAGATAAAATCAAAAAGAGCTTCACAGCAGTAAAAGAAAAGATGAAATCAAACAGGAAATAAGGACAATCAATTCATTAACAGGATGCGCCGATATTAGTCACAGTAAAAGCCAGCTGAAAAATATTGACTGTATGTGAGAACTGGACTGAGTAACTCCTCCCCCCTGGTGTTCCAAACAGGAAGTGGTTCCAAGAAGCCGAAATCCCACAGACTCCTATAGAGAAATACTCAGCGGTTTCTCGATCATTCTGTTGGTCAGAATAAACATTCTTGATCTGATACTTTTTAAAAAAACATATTTTTAAAAGACAAGAACATGCAAGTAAATCTAAATTAAAGAAACAAATTTTATCCAGAGACAAATATATATTTTAAGATAAAGAACTCTTCAGTACATATCTGATAGATAGAACATTCTTGTGCTTGTATTTTATAGAACATTACATTTTGATAAAAAA
Source organism: Oryzias melastigma (assembly GCF_002922805.2). Taxonomy (NCBI): domain Eukaryota; kingdom Metazoa; phylum Chordata; class Actinopteri; order Beloniformes; family Adrianichthyidae; genus Oryzias; species Oryzias melastigma. The sequence goes on from NC_050528.1 coordinate 1,623,921, forward strand.
AAAAACAACTTTTTTTCACATAACATAGAAGAAAGAAACAAAAATAAAAACATCTTAATGAATGAATGAAGCTAAAGCTAAGCCGTCCCTGAGCCGCAGTGATCTAGAAACATCCATCCACGTCATGATCACCTCCCAGAGATTACTGTAACTCTCTGTACTTTGGTGTCACTCAGCGATCACTCGACCGTCTCCAGTCGGTCCAGAATGCAGCAGCACGACTGTTAACTGGAACATCCAGACGGGAACACATCACTCCGGCCTCTTCACTGGATCCCGGATCATCTTAGAATTCAGTTTAAACTTTTACTGTTTGTTTTTAAGGCTCTTCAGGGTCGCGCACCACTTTACTTAACTGAGCTTTTAAACTTCCCTAGCCATTCTAGAGTTTTAACCCTTCCGCTCTCCTTAGTTTGTTTACATTAAAAGTGGGGTCATCTGTACCCCCCAAGACAGTGCGCTGAACTTTTTTTTATCTTTGATTTTTGAGTTTCACTAATGTCCATCACAGACATAAAATCCTGTCCACTTTTGTCATGGAAGAAATCACATATCAATATGTGGTTGGAGTCAACTGGACCCCAAAGAGAGCGGAAGGGTTAAGGTCTATGAATTAGTTTCAGCTTGAGGTGTCCAGGTCACGATAGAAACGTTGGGGTGACCGTGCTTTTTCTCTCGCCGGCCCTCAATTATGGAGTAGAACTCCAGCAGAACTCCAGTAGAACTCCAGCAGAACTCCAGCAGAACTCCAGCAGAACTGCGCATGAAGTCAGATCTTAACAGCAAGTTTCCGATGGCGGTGTGATCGTAGCTTCAGAGCTAGCCTTCAATTAACCCTTTAACACCGGAGCTTCATGTTTATGTTCTTTGATTTGCTGCAACTTTTCAACCATTAAAAAGTTGTAATGTAATTCTAGTAGATTCTGAAGAACAGCGGCGCTTCTTTACTATTTTTCACAAACACAAAGAAAATGTATGAAAAAGAGGAAAAGCTGAAAAAAAATAGAATTCAAGTAAAAATGTTAAATAGACAGCTGTGAGAAATTCTTATTTTTTGGGCTGCCTGGTGTGACTTTAGTCTGGATTTTTTTCTATTTTCATTCAAAAAAATATTGATTAGTTTGTTGAAAAATGTTATTCTTGTTTTTTTTATAAAGTTTCAACTAAAACTTTCATTCTATGTTGTAAAAACAGTTTGTTAAACATTTTTTGGGTTTCCACAGCAAAATGAATCCTCATTTTTCCAGATGAAACTTTATATTTTTGCACGAGTTTATGTCTATTGTGTGAATAAAACATGGAAAAATGACAAAATAAAGGTAGACTCACATAGGAGAGGTTGTGCTGATTGAAATGATAACAAATATGCAAGCGGGTGGTCTTTCAAAATAAAACTAAAGATAATTCAATAGTAGACAAAAACTGAGTTTTAGACCTTTAAAGGGTTTAAAATAAACGTTCTAAATGTACAATGTTGTGTACGACTGGGATATATTGTAACAAAAAAATCAATGGCAATTAATCGCGATTATTTTTTTCAGAATTGTGATTAATTAGTTAATTTTTTGAATCGATTCCAAATCTTTACTCCCATCTCTAATTTCTGTCCTTTCTGAGCTGTCGTTTGGGAAATGTCCGAGCCAGATGCATGATGGGATCAGTCTAATGTTGGTTAGAAGGACAAAGGAAAAAAGAAAACATCAGAGTTGAGTTAAAAAGCTTAAAAAGTGCAGTCGACTTCTGTGGTTTCTGTGGTGATCATGGACTTTTTTCATCCCACACAGCGATTTCCTCCTGGCAGGTTATTTGAGTTACATAAACGGATGGGTGTTTGTTTGTCGTAAATGTTGGAATGTTGTTTTTAATAGGGCTCTGTTGGAGAGTAACAGCGCTCAATCAGAGCCACCCATTTCCCTGAGAATGGAGCCCCAGAAGAGCCATAAGATCACAGAAGTGTTGGAGGGAAACAGGAAAAGCTGGAAGAGCGTCTCCACGTTCCTCTGAGCTCGCGGCTTCTTATTTTAACTTTTTTGGGTGATGCTGAAGCAGATTCTGGCAAAAGTGGTGAGTCATCTCCAGCAAATCCCTGCATTACAAAACAATTAGATCACAGGGCGCCGATAATGCAGCAGCGATCCGGAGCTCAGCACCTACTGCTGTGGTGTGAAACGGAGAGTCTGGGAGGGAGGGGCAGAAGCAGGAGGATGACTCATCCAGGAGCAGGACACTTTGGAGAAATGTGGGGAAAACGGCAGAAAAAAGTGAAGAGGTAGGAGCGTTTTCTGCTCCGATTAGCTTTGATCTTGTTTGTGGAAAAAGCTGCCATTGGTTTAGTTTATTTCTTTACCTTCTTCAGCTCCTCCATGTCATCAAAGACCAAGAGAAGTGAAGCAGCGAGGTTTCTAACTGAGATTTTAGCTAATTCATTTCCCCGGCGGAGCTCCCCACAAAGCCTCTTAAAATCATGGACTGATAATGAAGCTCATTAGTGCAGCTTCATTCTGCCGCTTCGCCCTCTGCAGCGCTCAGTCCTGGCAAGCAGCACTAACAAGCAGCTGTGGATCTCACCCAGGAATCTCCGCCTTTATGCCGGAAATGTCAGACGAGGCCTTGTTATCGTTACAGCCTGCTGGAGCAAAAGGATTAACGGAATTAAACTGATTGCTGATCATTTTAATCTTGGTATCACTTTTTGGCGCAACCGAAAATGAATGAACAAAAACTGAAGTGATCATTTTATTACTCTTTTATGAGGCAGCTTGACTTATTAATAAATAAATGAGGATTTTTATGAGAATTCTTTATTGGTGATGCAAAAAGAAGCATCTTAAAAATAGGAAAAAAAGGATTAAAACAATCTGTCAATGAAGAAATCTTATAATAAAACATCCAAATTTTTAAAAAAGGAGCGCTGCTTATTTGTCAAAAAGGAAAAAGAAGCTAAAAAAGCTAAATGTAACTCGGAATCACTTTAAAATTAATGTCATACAACCCAATAATAAGTATTTTTTGAACCAGTGGTAAGTTGATGGTTTAAAGCTCCTTAAAATGATCCGACTCATTTTAGAATAAAATATGAACAAAATGAGAATCTTAGTACAAGTTTGTTCATCGTAAAAACTCTTTTTAGGCCTTTTTTCCCTCTTTACAATTTGATGAATTAATTTATCATTAAAACAGTTTTTGTTGCAATTCTTGACATTTTTCTGTAAAGTCTAAACATTGGATCAATTAACAAAAGTTCTGTAATTTGCTACATTTAATATCATTAGTTTGTATCAAATTTAAATTTAGACTTGATGGTTAACTCAACACAAAATTTAATTTTAATGAAAACTAATATTTTACGGAATTTTTGTTAATTGATCCAATGCTTCACTTTTTACAGTGCAGCTTTTCTTTTCCTAAGGTAAATTTCACAACACAAATCCCACAATGAACCTGAAACTGTTGATTCCGACTGGTAAATGTAGTCATCTTTTACTGCAATACCACAAAAAATGACGTAATTTTTTTATTATTATTTTAGAACAAAACATCAAATATTTGGAGACAAAAGAAATCCACAAAATCAAATATAGAGTCAGAACTAAGAGAAATTTGTCTAAAAAAGCAAAAATAAATAGATGCATAAATAAATAAACAAAAGCTAAAACATTTTTAGGATTTATTCCAACAGTTTATTCCAACAACTTGTTTATTTTAAGCCAGAAATGTTGAAAATAAAAGCATTTCAAAACCATCCATCAATCCATCCATTGATCCATCCATTGATCCATCCATAGATCTATCCATCAATCAATCCATCAATCAATCCATTGATCCATCCATAGATCCATCCATCAATCAATCCATCAATCAATCCATTGATCCATCCATTGATCAATCCATAGATCCATCCATCAATCAATCCATCAATCAATCCATTGATCCATCCATAGATCCATCCATCAATCAATCCATTGATCCATCCATAGATCCATCCATCAATCAATCCATTGATCCATCCATTGATCCATCCATTGATCCATCCATTGATCCATCCATTGATCCACTCTCTCCAGCGTGTCCTGGGTCTTCCCCGGGGTCTCCGCCCAGTGGGACATGCCCAGAACACCTCTCCAGGGAGGCGTCCAGGAGACATCCGGACCAGATGCCCGATCCACCTCAACTGGCTCCTCTAGATGCGGAGGAGAAGCGGCTCTACTCCGAACTCTCTCCGGGTGACTGAGCTCCTCCCCTTATCTCTAAGGGAGCGTCCAGCCACCCTCTGGAGGAAACTCATTTCAGCCGCTTGTAGTCGGGATCTCGTTCTTTTGGTCATGATCCAGAGCTCATGATCATAAGTGAGTACTGGAACCGACCGGTAAATTGAGAGCTTTGCTCTCTGGCTCAGCTCTCTTTTACCCACAACGGACCGGTACAGCGACCGCAAAATGATGGACGCCCTCCTGAGTCCTAAGCAGCGTGTCTGCAGCTCACCCCTCCCCCAGGGGAGGGGTCAAATGTGAAGAACAAATCATCGGACTTTAACTTTAAAATATCATCCTTAGAATTCAGTTGTATTGTGAATTTCATTGAGTAAACCGAGTTTATGTATTGTCAAGAGTTTGACTCATTTTAAATCAAGATACTTTATTAATCCCCTGGGGGGAAATTCATTAAAGATGATTTCTTAGATTTTAACCTTTAAATTAGACAAAAATCCAGATTTTGAGAAAAGCTTGGAAATCTGTAGAGCAAAGAGAAGCTAAAACAACTTCAAACTTGGTAAATTAGATTTGTTTTCCAAAAACAGATTGAAATCTTTGCAGGCGTCCATTAGTTTGCAGAGTACGACCAATAAAACCGTGACTTGTATTTGGCATGCATGAGTGAATCAATAGAGAATGAAAATGACGGCTGCATCCAAATCTCTGCTCCCAGCCTGCAGCGGTTCCACAGGAAGCATCCTGGTGGATCACAATTATCAAAGCACAATACTTTGACAGCAGTTACAGTGAATCACACACCTTCAATTAGAACTAAGAGAAGCAATATTGATTCAAATGGACCTCCACAAGTGCTGCGTCTGTGTTGTCAGCCGGTAACTAATGAGTTCCTACAGCATTCTGCACTAATGAATGTCAAGGTGCTGCAGGTTTCAGTCGTGAGCAGGTGTAAAAACTAATGAAAACCCCGACACTACCTGAGCAAAATATCGGATTGAGAAAAGGATGCTCTCTGCTCAGTTCTGATGACTCTGTTCTGTCTTTGCTAAACAGAAATGCCAATTATGCCTCCAATATCACCTTTCCGTTCCACCGTTCCAGGACTTTAATATGGATTTCATGTCCTGCTAACCCTCAAGACACGCCGCGCGCGGCGAGGGCAGCATTATTTTGAATGGTCAATCACTCCAGCCTGATTAGATTTCCCCCCAGGTTTGGCCGGCGCTCTCCCCCAGCATGATGCCGGGCATTTGTTAGTGATAATACTATAAAAACAATCTTATGACAGCTACAATTGGGTTTGTGCCTTTCTCATTTTTAGAAAAACTGAATGGGCAGTAACTGAATCAATGGGAGCGTCTAATGCCTCTCCTCTCAGGGCGGGGATTATGTAAGACAGGGGTGTCAAACTCAATCACACAGGGGCCGAAATCCAAAACACACTTTAGGTCGCGGGCCGAACAGGATAAATATTTATTGAACACTCTAGAACTACATTTATAAAACTTTAAACTGTAAGCCAAATTTTCCAGCTGAAGATGCTGAAATTGATAGCTATAAACCCTGAAGCTGATAGCCAGCTAAAATATTAGCTAAATGCCAAATTAGCTTATTAAAAAAAAGAAAGAAACAGGTTAGCCAAAGCAGCTAGCATGTAGCTGAAAAAATAGCAAAACACCAAAAACAGCCAAAGAAAGCCCAAATTAGCCAAAAAAGCTAGTGTGTTGCTGAAACATTAGCTAGACTCAAAAATAGCCTAAAAAAACCTAAATTGGTCAAAACAGCTTGCATGTAGCAAAAATTTTATCTAAACTCATAAAGAGCCTAAAAATCTTTTTTTAAAAAAGCCAAAATTAGCTAAAGCAGCTAGCATGTAGCCGAAATATTAGCTAAGCTTCAAAATAGGCTAAAAATCTTAGTAAATGCCAAAATAGTTCAAAAAGTTAGCAGAAAGCTAATTTTTTAAAGCTTTAAAACTGTAACTTTTTAACATAATTCTAAATAATAAAAAGTCAGGAATAATATTCCAGAATAAATCAATTTAAACCTTAAATAACTTTCAATATTTTACTGTACATAGAAATATATTTAGTCAGAATTATACAAGTTAGAAATGAGAACAAGATAACATCGGGTCATTAATAACAATAAAATGATCTGGAGGGCCAGAGAGAATTACCCGGAGGGCCGGATCCGGCCCCCGGGCCTTGACTTTGAGATGAGATGTAAGAGCTCATAAAAGAGCAGAGGACGGCCGCCGTCTTCAGACGCTCGCTCTGAGGCTTCCAGAGGTCTTCTCTGTCTCACACGTGTGTTTTCCTGATGGGGAAACTGTCATTTAATTGCCCTTTTCTGACACCAATCTTGTGGTGTAAAACGGCGTGGAGGGAAGAGGAAGATATGCAGCAGAAATCCTATTTATGGAGTTTCTGTTGTGCTTTGCTGCTGAATGTGGGGGTGTCACAGGAGCCGCTGCTGCAAGTCGATTCCACTGCTTCTGTGAGCACAGGAAATTATGATTCTCATTGACCTTTGGTTTTTACACGCTTCCCCCGACCAGAACCTTCCCATGATGCCGTACGGCTCCAGCGGTGGAGGGTATTTTTAAACGCCATGACAGCCACGCGCTACAATAACGCCGTTTTTGTGCGAAGGGGCCGACGGCCGCTCGGCTAATGACCGGTTTCAATCCTTAAAGGGTTTTGGCCTCGTGGAGGAAAACAGGAGGTGTGAATTTTTCAAATCCGGCATCTTTAAAACACCAGAACATTTTGCAGAAGAAGGTCAAGAGAGCCGGGGAGCTGGAGACAAAAGTTTGGATGTGGAACTGTGAGTCACCACAGACGGAGGACGGTGACAAACATCCACGCTCAGGAGAGACGTAATGCAGATTTGAAACACTTTGACCAACATGCAGAAACATTTTAATCTCCTCCAAAAAAGTTCTAAAATGTAGAATACTCAATGTTTTTACATTGTTACAAGTGGAAAGATCTGCAATGAAACTAGTAGAAAGTGTCTTATGAATGAGTTGAGATGTCCTGCCCTTTAGAATAAAATGTAAGTATATTTGTCTGGTGATTGGAAATTCGGTTGAAATCACTACGATGCAAACTGTTTGATCCCTGCAAAGATTTCAAACTTTGTTTTCAGACATTCGAATAAATAACTTTATTGAGAAAATGACAGTTAATATTAATGAACATTAAAGCAAATATAAAGATTGTAGCCTCATCATTGTAGCCAAATAAAACAGACTTTAAGAGACAGACAGTACAGATACAATGATAGAAATCAGTATAGAACATAAATAAGATACAGAATAAATTTGATCAGTTTAAAATCAGAGCTTGTTTTGTAATTCAATTTTATTTATATGGTCCAACATCACAGAAACAATTGCCTCATTGGGCTTCACGCTGGTAATTTGGGAAAAGGAACAAGTGTCAGTGAACGGACACGAGTCGGTTCGTTCTTCTGCCGTTATTGCGGCTAAAGCATTACTGATGCTAGTTAGCTTAACGGAGTTCTGCTCTATAAAACCTTCACGTTTCTCTAGCTGCAACAGACACTACAATATGTACAATCTGTTAGTATCAACCAATTATGGAGCAGACTATTTCCTGGTGGAGAAAGGGATCAGACTATTTCCTGGAGGAGAAAGGGAGTTGACTATTTCCTGGAGGAGGAAGGGATCCGACTATTTCTTGGTGGAGAAAGGGAGTTGACTATTTCCTGGAGGAAACAATGAGCCAACTGTTTCCTGGTGGAGAAAGGGATCAGACTATTTCTTGGTGGAGAAAGGGATCAGACTATTTCCTGGTGGAGAGAGGGATCAGACTATTTCCTGGTGGAGAAAGGGATCAGACTATTTCCTGGAGGAGGAAGGGATCCGACTATTTCTTGGTGGAGAAAGGGAGTTGACTATTTCCTGGAGGAAACAATGAGCCAACTGTTTCCTGGTGGAGAAAGGGATCCGACTATTTCCTGGTGGAGGAAGGGATCAGACTATTTCCTGGTGGAGAGAGGGATCAGACTATTTCTTGGTGGAGGAAGGGATCAGACTATTTCTTGGTGGAGAAAGGGATCAGACTATTTACTGGTGGAGAAAGAGATCAGACTATTTCTTGGTGGAGAAAGGGATCAGACTATTTCCTGGTGGAGAGAGGGATCAGACTATTTCCTGGAGGAAAAGCGACCGACAAATTGGGAGAACTGGTGTAAACGTGGATTATTGAGCAACAGCAGACGGGTAAATGGATCCACATGCAAGCAAAGAGTATTTTCGTTTATATGGAGATTACATGTCTTCATTTCAATAAATCCTGAAATGATCATCTGGTGTTGTCTGCATTTTTTGACCAAAATTTACCACGAAATAAACCCATTAGCCATCACTATTCTGTCTATGCGAAATTTGGGGGAAAAACACCCGAGCTGTATGGGGGCCTACATCAATATTAAAAAATAATAATGATAGTAAATTCCCCTAATTTTTTCGAGGGTGGACGTCATGAAGTGGGTGGAACCCTCAGGGAGTGAAAGGCGGAGCCTTGAGTCATTTTACTTCCGGGTATAAAAATAGTTAACAAAAATAACTCATATTTAATAAATAATAAATTTTTCAATGTTCTAAAGGTAATATATGATCATTTACATGGATAGAGTTTACTCTGAAAGACTTTAGAAAATGATGGTCTGGGCCCTTTCATTTCTCCTCCATGATCAATTTTCAGACCGTGTGAGCTTCCAAAGAATTATTACGCCATCCAGACGTCACAACCAAATCGGAATCCCTGATTGGTCAAAGCTTGACTGGTTTAACTTTTAAAGCGGCCGTGCGTTTTATAACTGGTTTGAAACTTGCTGGAGTTTTCTAAGTGGAAATGTGAAACGCACAGACACGAGTTTAGGTTGGAGGAGGTCTTGGAACGTGTCAATGTAGCATGAAGCGCAAACTACTTTTAAAATCACAAATCAACACATTCCAACATTCTTATATGAACAATATCCACAATTTATTATGTAGATTCCCAAAAAAAGAACTGTATAAAGTTAAATTATTGGATTTATGTTTGTTTTTGCATATATTCTTCAAATTTCAGAACAATCCTGTAAATATGGAGGAAATAATGCTGCATTTCTTTACTTGGTAACAGAAGAATAAACCTCTGCTGTGTCGCTGCAGATGGGAGACTCTAACAAGGTTTAGAAAAAACAGAATAAATAACAAGCTTTAATTGAATTTAGCGCTCTGACAGTTTTATCTTTGTGAGGCAGGAGCAGCCGACGCTTTCCTTCCTTCCGGTCTCCTCTAACGGATGCAGACTTATGTAGGTCAGCGCTGTGACCCCTGCTGGACTTCCCCTCTGCTGGCATCGTGCTGGGAGAACTTGTGGCAGCATCATCTGCTGTGACTCATTTACTATCCAGCATCAAAGAGAAGACGCCGCGACAGCTGCAGGTCCGTCCACGACCGCCGGCCGCCCACGCTCCCGCGGATCACACGCAGCCTCGCACGCGTCTATTAATCTAATCTTTGGGCAGAGAGCGGCATTCATTAGCGGGACCTGTGGCGTGCTCTCTCTGACGCTGATTCTCGTGTCTCTTTGATGAATTTTCGCTCTCATTCCCGCCGACACTTCAGCAGTGTAATTGTGATCCCTGAAGGTAGGAAGAATGATATCAGTCTGTTTGCTTCTGCCACTCAGTGAGGTGAGATAATGGAGAGTAATGTGCATCTACCTGCGTTACTTATTGACTTTTGAATTAATGCTAATAAACCACATTAAAAGTTGAAATGAGCTGCGTAGGAACTCTGAAGGAAAGCCGCAGTGAGGTCTCTGAGCGCGCTCAGACTGAAAACACTCACGCATGTCCATACCCATTATCTACACAGGAACCAGATCAATGCCAGCTGAAGACTTCAGGCTCCTCCCACCTGGACGGAACCTGCGGCTCATTTCCCAGCAGTGATCTGGAGGAGTTGTTGTCTGTTTGGAGAGTTTGGAGAAAAGTTGTTTGCAATGTTAGTCATTCCAAGGCAGCAGATAAGAGAGTGGAGGAAGGAGCAAAAATAGTCTGCAAAGGTTTGCTCTGTCAACCAACAGCCTCGCAGGTTTGGTGTCGCCGAGCAACTGAAGTTACCGTTTTTCTGCGGGAGAGAATTTCATCTCCTCCTCAGTCCAGCTGGGGTTCCCTGAGCGAAGGAAGCACTTCCTGCCAGCCTGTGCAAACGTGGAGCAAACACCAAATATTTCTGATGTCTTTGTCCTCCTACGCTGTGATGCAGGCGACAGGTCATAGTGAACACTGACACAAAACGTAAGACGTGTAAGTAAGACGAGACACAGGCGTGTCGGACCGATTTTAAAGTCCCACTATGGCAAAAAAAAATCCAGTAGTGTTTTGATTATGATTATGAAGTTTTTAACCAATATACCACAACCTAAATGTCTTAAAAAAAACATTTTTCCTGTTGATCTGAAGCCTCTGTTTCCAAAATCTCTTCTGAGTGGGCGTGGCTTTTGGAGCTCCGCCCCTGATCCCCCATCTGATTATGATAGTTCTGGCATAAATCTTCATAAAACATCGATCAATCTGGGTAACGTCCACCCGTATGGTTCTGATCCGGATGTCAGCTGGACGAGGAAGTGAAGATCTTCATGGACAGAACTTCCTCCCAAATCCTGATTCTTTCTCCTTCCAGTTCACCAAAGACTCTTTTAGCTAATTCTCCAATGTTTATTGACTGTGATCAATACATTCAATCATTGGTTTCTCAGAGTTCTTGATAAAATAATCAAAGCTAACATCAAAATGCTCTTTCATTGATTTACAATCCTTTCCAACTGCGGTCAAATGAGCCGCCGTTCACATTTCCGTGGTCACATCAAGAAGCTCCGTGGAGTCTGGTGGAGATTTTCCAGCGTTCTCAGTCCTGCTACCGTAAGTATTGGATGAAACTCACACCAAAAATCCAGTGATGCTGATTTGACCACAGAAATGTGAACGGCGGCTCATTTGACTGCAGTCAATGTGAAGATACCATCTTCTCTTCTCCAGAACCTGAACTAGACACTAGGAACAGATGAGGGTTTAGTGCATGTGCAGCAGAGCTGTTGATGGAAAGAAGATCATTCATTCAAACAGAGTCTGTCCAAGACAGTTTGGTTGATTTAAAAGGAGAAATACTCAGAACTTATTTCTGATTACATCTGTTCTCTTTCAGAAGGAAAATGACACAAATACATGTTAAAAACTCGTGATGTTCATTGGAGAGGACCTTAGAGTCCCACTCCGATCACCTATTGATCGATTTTAAAAGTGAAATTTGAGTTTGAGTTGGAGAAAAGCCCGTTTCTGGGCTGCATGGTGACCTGTGCAAAAAGAGATTTTGCTCCCTGTCAACACCACCACTGCCGTCCGGAAAGACTGCGAGTTGAAATAATTATTTAGTTATTTTAGTCCAAAAATGATAACTAATAAGTGTTTATGATTATTGTTTAAAATAACAACCAAAATAGAGTTCGTTTTTAAAGTCTGAGTTATTTTATCTGTTTTTAATTGCTTTTTTCATT
>NC_050528.1:1635806-1663004 GCF_002922805.2 Oryzias melastigma
ATCCACTTCCCATCATCTATAACTGAGAGACCCTCACACCCCCAACCTCACATTAGTGGGGCAACAAAAATGGCACTCAGCATCAGAGCGATCCTGTCGTACCGTTCTGATCCAGATTCCAGCTCAGACGAGGAAATCAAAGACGTTCATGGATCTGTTTGTCTGTGAGAGGATGATCAGAATGGGGCGGGGCTTTTAGCAGTGAATTTTCTGCATCACAAATACAATCTTTGATCGTCTGCTTCTAATTCACAACGATTTGACTTAAGAAATACTCTGAAATGCAAATTTCATCTTAATTTTTTTCTTTTCATCAAAAAAATGCCACAAGAACATGTTTAAAAAAGAGTTTTTATCAGTGTATCAGATGCAGCTGCTCGTCTGTACGACCCTCCATGTGCATGTATGGGTACCTGTAGGGGTCAAACCCCCATATGGGGTCATGTGACTAAAGCTGTATCAGTCTATTTAGACCAGGGGTGGGCAAACTCTGGCCCCAGGGCCACATGCGGCCCCTTAAACTATTTAATCTGGCCCGCCAAACTGGAATAAACTATTTTGTGTATTCATGTTTTATTCTCCGTGTAGTTCAGATGTCTCCTTAAATCCAGACTCAAAACTTATCAAAACTTTCCTACTTCTGATTTTATTAGGTTGTCAATGTATTTATTGTGTTTTTAACTGTTTCCTTCTGTGATTTTATTGTGTTTTTTACTTCTTATTTTGTGTTTTGAAAAGGGCTTTTAATTGAAATATATTATTATTATAATTATTATAGATGGCGCACTACGAAGAAATTCGTCTTTGTTCAGTTGCAGAAAGTTATTCTGCATTCATGTAGTGTTTGAGGATTTGTTGTTTTTCCGATATTCTCATGTGATTTCCAAGTCGGACAGTCGTTTTTCCGATTATTCCAACACCACGTGAACGCAACATTTCCCTGGAGGACATAAAATGAGAACAAAACAAAGTTTTTTATGTAAAAATTCTAAAATATTCTGTTTTATTCTTTAACACCGGTGACGCTTAACACAAAATCTTTGAGATAATGTAACTTATTATCTAGCTCGCGCCGCTTTTGTCCTTCAGATTCTACTGGAATGATCGTGTTAACAGTTGAAATGTTTCCATAAATCAAAGAACATAAACACTGGAGCTCCGGTGTTAAACGGTTAATTGAAAGCTAGCTCTGAATACGTCCATTGAAGATGTTGAAATTTCAATTATTTGCACTGAAATTCCCTTTTCTCAGAATCCAATGGAATTGTGTTACATGTGTTATTTAACTTTTATTAAAGAGTTAAAGTAATTTTTAATCAGGATCAATGTGTTTTTTTTGACCAGATCTTATGTTTTTTCACTCTTTTATAGGTGAATTATCAAAACACGCCACAAATCTGTTTCCTTTTTGCCAAACTTTATTTGCACCACGAGTCAAAAGTTTGTTCATCTCTGATTTATCATTCAGCAGAACACTTTTTTTATTTTTATTTTTTACTTTTCAATTTTTCTTTTTGTTTCCATTATGTTTAAGTTTACAACTCAAGGTTTTATTGTTTGTTTTTCCTGTGAATAAATATAAAAATTAGACTAAACTCCAGTCAAACATCAGTACAGTTTTATGGTTTGAATAGTTTTTAATCATCACTCACTTGTTTGGTTCTTGTTAATTAAATTACACACATAAATAGTACATAAACGCTTCTGGTTCGTTCCAGCGACATGAATATTAAGCTTTAATCTTCAAACTTTTGAAGCGGAAATGAACTTTCATACAAAAGGCAACAATTATTCACACTTCTGGGAGGCAGAAATGTGTTTTTTTTCCTTTATCTTTTTGCGAAAGAAACCAGTTTTGCGGTGTTTGTCATGAAGAGATCCATAAAGGAAAAGACGGTTTTGACACAACAAAAAGTGAAATGAACTATCTTAAAACAAGTATGCGCTTATTTTTAAAAAGTAAGATCATTCTTCTCATGTAGTAGATTTTACGCCAGATAATTTCCCTTATTTTAAGAGTTTTGGAACTGAATTATCTCAATAAGATATTAAAGTTTGTTACTAAGATTTTATTACCTATTATGAGTAAAAACACTTTGAAACTAAAATCTCAATAATTACATCAGTAACATTATCTTCATTCAGCCTGTGATATTTAAGATCAATGCAGGAGTTTTGGCTTCATTGAAGAATTTCAAGTAATTTATCATGAAAAGAGCAGTGCTAACAACAGTTGACTGTTTTTGAAGAATCGAAAAGTACTTTTGTTTTTAGTATATTTATATCGTTTCAAGAAACAGATCCTAATGGTTAACATAAAATCAAGATAATCTTACTGCCAAAATCTTAATTAAAGAGTCAGTTTGAGAAAATTAATCTTATAAATTATATTTATATTAGTCAAACGAGTTTGATATTAGTGAAAATATACTAATTTTAAGATATTTGTGGTTCCTATGAGGTTAGATATTTTTACTTGTTTTGAAAGGTCTTAGAAAGCCTGATTGTCTTGTTCTGTTGGCAGATAATTATCTTACTTTAAGTAATATTTACCTCATTTTTGTACATGTTTTCCTGGTTTGTATTTTGGTGAATGGAGTTATCAGCAGCAGATCGACTTCCTCCGTTCTCTCAACATCCTGACGTCAGATCCTAAATATTCTTTTCTATTTATATTCAGAGGATGTGAGATTTATTTGCACTTTGCGGTTGAGCTTATTTGGGAGCTGTCTGTGAGATAAATAGTGTTAGTAATGTATTTACATAACCTATTTGTGCAAAGGGAGCAGATGTTCCTAAAATAATGTTGCTGATGGATTGTTTGGATTTAGATCTTTTAGATTTGTTTTTTTTGTATATTTTGTGTCACATGATGATAATTCATCAGCTGATTTTCCAAAACAGTAACTTTTCTTTAATTAGCAGCCAGAAAATACTAATATTAAGGCTTTGAGTGAATAGATTTTTATTTATCGTTATTGTTTGTTTTAAAGGTTAAAACTGATAAAAACTATATTTTAATCCCAATAAACATTTATCCACTATAGCATAATGTAACCCCATGAACAGACATGATTCATTTCTATAAAAATGTGGATGAAACAGCTGTGAGGATGAGAGTTCCGGTCTGTTCTGGTCGTTTCTTTTCATATTTCTTGTTTTCTAGGTTTTAGATCGTAAACTGATGATCTCACTCGAAACCAGGTCGTTTCTGTAAATAAGAACATGTTCTTAATAGCTTAAAAGTAAAAAAAAAAAAAGAGAAACCGAAATTCCAACTATACTTTAGTCTTTCATAAACCAGGATTTGTATCTAAAGCTGCTGTATTTTCTGTGTTTAAAAATATAAATATTTAGCATTTATGCAAAAATAAAGGTTTGCACATTTCAAACAGGTTATAACCTATTTCTTATAAGCAATCTAGTAATGTGAATTCGAGTTTTCCTCGTATTTCTCTTAGGAGCCGAAGCTATTTATATCTGAACTTCAAATGTTGGTTTCCACTTTCCGCCTCTGAATGAGTCTCTTTTGTGAAACTTTGGTGTGGATGGACTCAAAACGGCTGTTAAAGGAAATATCCAGAACAGAGTGACTCACACAGACCCCCCCGCCCCCCCGGGCCTCCGCTGGGCAGCGCTTTATTACCCATTCCCCTCCAGGAGCGAGGTGGGATCTAAAGAGCTGCACAACCTCTGCTTTCCGAGGCTTTGAACCGCCGGATGTCTCTGAAAAGACTTCTGCAGCTCCTCGGAGCGCAGCTCGCCAATCTCTTGTTTGCATAAGAGCCATTGTTATAAATAAACATGTCTGGTGGAGGTGGCGAGAACAGAAGTTGAGGAGGGTACAGCGAAAACAGAACACTGAGGGGGAATAGTCTGTAGGTTAGTTCCAAGAAATATGAAACAAGGATTAAAAACAGGCTCTGATTTACAGTAATCTATGGGTTTTGTCGTCTTTTTTGGTAGAAAACTTTGATCATAAAAGATTCTCCCTGGAAAACACTCTCTGATTACCATGTTTACATCGTTTCCTTTGATATAATAAGTTTGATAAGCATCTAAATGGAAATGGAGACACATTTACATAATGAAATCCAGAAAACTACATTTAGAAAGTCTGAAAAACAAAGAAAAGTCAGTAAAAAGAATGTATTTGTGTATTTAAAGTGCAGCATAGTGATGTGAATGAGTGGAAAGAAAAGACAGGGAGGGTTGGAAAGTCTCTGGAGTCCAAAGCCTCCATAATCACTCAGATGATTATGAAGGCTTGGAGGACGAAAATATAACTTCACCCTGTTTGTTATTTAAGACAGGGGTCCACAAACCTTTTCTTGTGAGACCCACATAACTGTTTTCTTCTCTGATGGGGGGTCGGGGTCGGTTTTTAGGCTAACAGAAAAAATGTAAAATCACAGCCTGAACGTGAACATTTATGGTTTTCCAGAGAGCCACACATATAGTAGCCAAATTGAAATAATTCATTTCTGTAATCTTCACAGAAAATATGATTCTAAAACATAAAGATGCTTAAATTGATAGCTACAAGCACTGAAGCTGATAGCTGAAAATGCTGAAGTTGATAGCTAGCTAAAATATTAGCAAAGTGGCAAATTAGCTGAAAAAATTCAGAAAATTCTAAATTAGCCAAAACAGCTAGCTTGTAGCTGAAATGTTAGCTAAACTCAAACTTAGCGTAAAAAACTGAAAAAAGCCTAAATTAGCAAAAACAGCTAGCATGTAGCTGAAATATTTGCTAAACTTAGCCTAAAAAAAATTAAATAAGCCTAAATTATCCAACACAGGTAGCATGTAACTGAAATATTAGCTAAATGCCAAATTAGCCCAAAAACCTGAAAAAAGCCTAAATTAGCCAAAACAGGTAGCATGTAGCTGAAACATTAGCTAAACTTAGCCTAAAAAAATGAAAAAAGTCTAAATTATCCAACACAGCTAGCATGTAGCTAAAATATTAGCCAAATTAGCCTAAAAACTTGGCGCTGTAGTATGGGGACCCCTGATTTAGGACTTTATCTGCCGACTTCTTCCAGTTTTTACTCCCTAATCCATTGAAATGACATATTTATGTAGAAGACATGTTGAAATTGACTAATATCATCTTATTCATCTGTTCGTTTTGGGTTTTTGTTGCTTCTGAAACACAGAAAATCAGACAGATGAAGTAACAAATGTATTAATTCATGTTTATTCTGGTTAATAAAGTAACTAAATCCTTGTGTCTCTGCATGAACCTATTTCTCTGCTCTGCAGCTCTGACCTTCTGACCGTGGAGATGGAGACGCTGGACACATGTTGCTGCTGAAAATGAGCAAAGCAGCTTGAATGTGGCCTGAAATGTAATCCTATCAAGCTGACCGTCAGCCGTTGTGCTTCCCAGAGGGAAAGTCTTAAGCCTTAAGCCTGATTTAGTCTGTTCCCCGTGTGCTACGTCTCCATCACGACCGTTAGTTTACACCGTCTCTGTTGTCCAGTAGGTCGTCTCGCTCGCGTCCTTCCAAACTGTGTCCATCAGCTGCCACGCCCTCTCCTTCTTCACTCATCTTATAAAATTAGAATGTCCCCCTCCATGGTATAACAGGTTATCACACGAGCACATCACCTTAAATATAAAATAACATTTTATAAAGTTTGGAAACACAACGAAAGTTTTAAACATCTGAAGTTTGACAGGTCGCAGCATCACACCAGCCAATCAGGAACTCCGTTTTGGGCACGTGACATTTTCTGTGTCCATATCAGGGAGTAAATTCAAATTCAATTTTTTAATTTTGTCACATACTGTACATACATATACATACATAGTATAATATGCAGTGAAATGTAGTGCACAACTGTCCAACGGTTATTGAAGATATTTACAATAAAAATATAAGATATAGAAGTTAGATCAAATAAAAATAAAATAAATAAATAAAAATCTAGCTGCTCCAGCTCACAAGAGTCACAAGTTTAAAGTGTCGGTGTGTTCAAAGGTAAAAACAGAGTGATGTTTTCTTTTTTTATATAGAATACAATAAAAAGAATACTAATCCAATACGAGCGTTTTGTCCTGTCACGCCGCGGCGGTTCTCTGGCTGCAGACGGCCTCCCAGACTTCAGCGGAGCTCGCTCAATACGCCGCAGACAGACAGCCGCTGCAGGGGGCGGGGCAACCTGCTCGGGTCTCCTGAACTGACTTGTTTTCCTACAGACAATAATGAAAAAAGATACCCTATCAAGTCTGATTTAGATACTTTCAATTCTTCAATTCAATGTTGAGTTTACACATTTATACACATTTGTTTAGAAATACAATAATAATTTACTATATAATTTGAATATATTTATATTAATCTGATACAGTTTACTTAAATGTGTTAGTGAAATAATGAGATTGTTACTAGCATACATGGAGAAGTTCAACCAAAAATGTTCAGATCATTAACATGTAAACATTGTTCTGCTTCTCCTGGAGGACGTTTCAGTTTGGCCACTAGGTGGCGATTGCGGTATAGCATTACATCTTATTCCAGAAGAAGAAAACAGAATGAGGAAAAAATGATGTTTTAAACCTCAAATAATTACTTGTGAAATATTTCTTAAAAGAGTTTAGAAAATTAATGTCTGAGTTTATAAAGACGTTCCTTTAGTCAGAATGTATATTTAGGACGACCGAGCGTTAGCATTAGCCGTCCTATGGGAAATCCTATTAAACGTTAGCATCAAGCTAGCAGACTTTAGCTTTGTGTGCTAAATAGATTTATATTTTTTTGAATCGATTATTGATCTATTAAGATTAAATCGACTGGAATCAGTTAATCGATTTTATTAACCAAGCCCTAATCCACAGACAGAGCTGGTAGCTCCTCCCACACATTTTTTGACAGGCAGCGAGCAACGAATTTGCCGCACGCCGAAAGAGGGGCGGGGCACGTGAATTTGTCGCACGGTGTGAATGCACCTTTACACACAAGTAAAGGGAAAAAAATGGGCAAAATTGTTTGGGACACGCAGGAGGGACGCTCAAAATGTCAAGGTGGTCATTAGGACTGACACGATCAGTCGACTAATTGACTTAAAATAGTCGACAACTAATTTAATAGTTGATTAGTCGTTACTTCATATTATATTGAGTCAGAGTGTAGTAAAGTTGAAAGTTATACAGGCATTCTGTTAGCTTTTTGGACTATTTTGGCATTTATTAAGGTTTTTTTAGGCTGTTTTGGAGTTTAGCTAATATTTCAGCTACATGCTAGCTGTTTTAGCTAATTTAGGCTTTTTTGTTTTTTAGGCTATTTTGTGTTTAGCAAATTTTTCTGCTACATTCTAGCTGTTTTGCTAACTTGGGCTTTTTTGTTTTTAGGCTGTTTTGAAATGTAACTAATATTTCAGGTACATGTTAGCTATTTTGGCTAATTCAGGCTTTTTTTTGTTTTCTAGGCTATTTTGTTTTCAGTTACATGCTAGCTGTTTTGGCTAATTTAGGCTTTTTTTGTTTTCTAGGCTATTTTGTTTTTAGCTAATATTTCAGCCACGTGCTAGCTGTTTTGCTAATTCAGGCTTTTTTTGGTTTGTTTTTTAGGCTGTTTTGGAGTGTAGCTAATAATTCAGCTACACGCTAGCAGTTTTGGCTAACCTAGCTTTTTTAGGCTAATTTGGTAGCTAACTAATATTTTAGCTGGCTAACAGCATCTTCAGCTATCGTCACTAGCGTCTTTTGCGGCTAAATTCAGCGCGCATTCTATCTGCGATAATGCTAGAGTGAATCTTCTTCTTCTTTTCCTTTCGGCTTTTCCCTTCAGGGGTCTCCACAGCGAATCAGTTTCCTCCATCTAAGCCTGTCTTCAGCATCCTAGTGTGAATATGTCTCGTTTTTAGCTAGTTTAAAGCTAATGAGGTTAAGATTTGTGTTTTACATCCACTTTGTGGATGACCTGATCAGACTAAAATAACCGTTTGTTGCCCCAGTGGTCATGCCCGTAGAGAACGAATCATGGGCGTTTTTCCTCTAGTGGTTCACCTCGGAGAAAGAATGTTCTCCGAGGTGAATCAACGTCACATGTGAGTCTGCTGGATGGCGGCTGCTTCATGAGTGCCGTGTCTGCATGCAGCTTCTGGTTGGTGATGTCCTCAATGGAAACAGGACTAGAAACCAGGAGTTTTGCTGCTGGTCTTATACAAATGTGATGCCTGGAGCTGAAAAATAGATAAAAATGCGAGGTGTGCACAACACTGACGGAGGAAACGTCTGCGCCTGACGGCCACACATCAGTGGGCAGGCAGAAGTCATGGGGCTTCGGGGGCCGCCAAAGGTCTGCGGCCTTGATGCAGAAGCCCACTCCCACCTGGTCCGACTCAGCTGTGCGTGTTTATGGGATGTGGGCTGAAACTGGAGAAGAACATCAGTTCTGTGACGCGAGCGCGATGTAGTAATGACAGACAATTGCATCAGAAGCCACAGACCTAATTCGGTTACAAAATGGATTCGGTTGAAATGCGATTTGAAAATCTTCCTTTCAGTTTGATGTGAGAGAAAATGACCTGGTTGATCTCAGCCACACTGACTGCTATCAGATCAATCGTTCATCACAATAAAACAGGTTGTTGGAGAAGCAAATTCCATTCAGATTTGTGTTAAAAAGCATATTTTCTCTGAAGTTTTTCCCTTTTGTTGGCTAATAAATGCATCTGAACAAACTATTTGATCGTGAACGTATGGAGACGTTCTGTATTATTGTGTTAAAGCCTGTTGTCAGCCACAGGAACAAAAAGTCAGCTGCTGCTGTGTATTACTAATGAGACCTTTGGGAAAGGTTGGGTGTAAAAACTGTTTTCTTTCACATCTCCTCTGCTTGTTTTCTTCTTTTTCTCTGAGCAAACTTCTCCCTCTTCTCTGTTTTTCAGTTTCCAGCCAATTTACAACCAAATTAAATTTGGAGACATTTTCC
Organism: Oryzias melastigma; assembly: GCF_002922805.2. Taxonomy (NCBI): domain Eukaryota; kingdom Metazoa; phylum Chordata; class Actinopteri; order Beloniformes; family Adrianichthyidae; genus Oryzias; species Oryzias melastigma. Next base: position 1,644,752 of record NC_050528.1, read on the forward strand.
ATGTTCTCCTTCTGTCATTTGCAGTTTCTATATGCCACACATACCGTCTCTTTTCACTGTTGTGCTGGTGCCATCTGTCAGACCAAATCTAATATTCATTTTGCAGATTCACAGTCACCATTTAGACTTTTTAAGGGTTTTTTTCCAACTCGATAACCTTTTTTTCGTGCTGTCAAATTCAAACGCCAATTAACTTTCAGTCACTGCCTTCATTAGAAATGCAGATGCTAAAGATTTATTAGTCATTCGGTAGAAAGGTGGAAAAAAACACACAAATAGCCTCACATTGAATGAGCTTTTGACATCATCAGCTGCATTTTTCTTTGTTTGTCGTTGATGTTGTCAAACTTGATGTAATGAGTGCAGTTTGTGGGAAAACTGTTAAACAGTTGGAGCCAAAAGACTAGCAAGTCATTTATTGATCACCTCATGGTTTTAACAACGACTTTATTTGTTGGCTTTGTACATTTTTAATGCAAAAAACAAACAAGCATACAAGCAGAAAATACCTTTGATTTAAGTTTTATGGATATAATCAAGTTCAAGATAAAGCGTGATGTCCATTATCAGAACATGATGTATTAATTTCTGATAATAGACACATAGAAGGCATTATCCTGTTTATACTATAGTCACCTTCAAAATAAATTCATGTTACATCATTTTTATAACTTTAATCTTCTTATTTTTATGTCCGTTTCCGTCAAAAAAATACGGCCTCCCCCATTTTGAAACCCGTCAACGGCGATTAGTTCGACTCTGTCCGAGTCACGTTTTTAGAGGAACTACTGTCAACCAATCATGAGTGAGCTTGTTCCAGCTTATTGGAAGGCCACACCCCTCCCACTGAAAGAAGCTGTCAATCAAATGTTCAAGGCGGGGCCAGCGGGCACCACATGCTTTTACTGAGGCCTCTGATTGGTCAGTTTATATATAGAAAAACTTAAAATAAAGAAAAATTGAATTAGAAAGAAGATATTAAGAAAAGGTATTGAATCAAAAATGGTTATTCTGACTAATAAAATAACTTGTCTATTTCTCATTAGAAGTCTACGGGATTTTGACCTTCTTGGTACTTCCTATTTGGAACAGGGGGGGGGGGGTTAAGATGGTCCAGCTCTATATATGTCAATGGGAGGAAAGTGGTTTATATGCTGAACTTCCTGTTTAGTGATCTAAAGCATAATTTCAGAGAAAGTTCATCTTTTAATACTTGTTTTTGTCCAGATGATGAAGCTAAAGTTTATGTCAAAGAAATAAAGTCCACAAGTAGTTTTCTAGATTGCTATATTCTCCATTGACTTTGATCATTAAAAGGGGATCAACAAACTATGTGTTTTATCAATGAATAATAATATTCTACTTTGATTTTCCTTAATTTAATGTAATATTCATTTGAACAGGGACAGTGCACATTCATGGACATTCCTGTAAATGTGCCAGTGTTGGCCACAAAGCTCATTTCCAACCGTAGTCTCTGGGTAAATTGTAGCTTTGCCAACAACAAACACCAAAAATACAACATCAGAAAAGAGAATGACAGTAACACAACATTCAGTAAGAGTTTGAAGGTTAAAACTGAGTAGTCTCGAAACAACAAAAAGAAGAGGAAAAAATAGAAGTGCACATCAATTGCTTGATTATTATGATAAAATCATTCTAAACACACATTTGCAATAAGATAAACAAGCCAGAAAGACAGTCAGTAAACTGTGTAAAACTGAGGTAAACATCTGTGTTGACGCTAAAATGTGACAAAGATCCCGTCATGTCCATCATAGAGACATTGGAAGGATGTTGTGATAAACTGGAATAACATTTCTCCACCTTTGTTCCAACTCTCTGTTGTTCTGGTTACCAGCTGTGTTTAGATCAGTGCAATAATGTAGGTTATTTATAGGTGAACATCATCACTTTTTAATGGACTCTACAGCCAATCAGAATCTCGTATTTACCTAGATCATGGTATAACAACAGCTTAAGCTTTTTAAGAGATAAAAAAACCATCAAAATGTCCATGTTCTGGTCAGGAATTAGTGCTTTAGGTTTTATATAATCACAGAACCTGCAGTAATACTTCATGACAGAAGATGTTCTTTTTTTAACCTCAGGAGTCCCTGTTTTGTTTGAGGTTTGCTGCGTTCTGATATTTTGCCACAGACTCAGGAAAAATAAAAAGGAGTAAAAGCAGTCGGCATGATTAAAACATGAGGCTGAACTAAACTGGGACCAAAGACGGAAGTTAGAGAAACAGTCAGCAGCAAAACAAGCTTCAGAGTAATTGGCAGGAGGTGAAGCTGCAGCAAAATGGAAGGTTTTGTTCAGGTTATGCAATGCCACAAACACTAAAGTGCAGCACAAACACGACGAGCACACAGTCCTTAAGAAGTTTTTAATGATCAACCAACAAGTCACAGATTAAGGATGCAGCTGCTTTCTGGAAATGATAAATAACAGAAGAGCAGCTCGTTCAAACTGCACCCAAAGTTGTGTTTGTGCAAATAACGAACATGTTTTTGTTTTTATAAAAAAATGTTGTCATTTGTGAGAAAATGTATTTAAGTCTGCAGCCCTGAACGTACAGACCGTGAAAGAGAAGCTCTCATGCATGATCGTCATAGTAACAGCCTCACTGTCACAGCATCAGTTTGAAAACACATTGAACGTAATTACAGCTGGAAAAATACATACATTCATCTTAATGAAAGTAGATTTTCAGCTTAAATCCTTCGTTTCAGAATAAATGTCTCATTAACCCTTTAACTACCTGCTCAACCAAACGGTGAGAAACATTTAGAAAAAACATGTTTTTAAAAATATTTGTTGTGTGTATTATTCCCAAAGGTACGGAGCAATTCAAGGGAAAGGGAAATTTAAGAAAAAAATTGAAGTAAAAAACATTTTTTCCCAAAACAATTAAAATAAAATAAAAAATAAATTAAAGAGTTCTGGTTGGTAACGATGTGGACCAGATCTACTAGTGCGCATCAATTAGTGACCAGAACATTTTTATGAGCTCAATTCTTAGAAATAAAAACAACAAAAAACAAAACAGTTACTATCAGGTGTGGACCAGCCACTAACCAGAACGTTTTTTTACTTTAATTTTTAGAAAAGGAAGTTCTGGTTAGCAGCCAGAACTTAAAAAAAAAATAAACTATGGAGCCCCAAGGTATTTTTTATAAAACTTTTTTTTTTTGGAAACTTAAATTTACTTCAGTTTTTTTTAAATTTTTTTATTGAGCCCTTAAATATTTAAGAAAAAACATTTTTTTTACTAAAATTTTTTCATGGAGTATTTTTAGGGGGAAAAAAATGTACCTAATTTTTTTATTTTTTTTTTATTTTATGTCATTTTAGGGGCTCTGTACCAAGGCCAAAAGCAGCAGAAAAAATATTTTTTTTGGGGGGGGGGGTAGTTAAATGGTTAACTGACTAACGTTTTCCACCCTGTTCCTGTTGGTAACTTTTATTTCAAGCGTCTCGGAGCGTTCCCATCTCACCAGCAGAATGTGTTTGTTTGCAGGGACCAGAAAGGGAAGCATCACCTTTCCTCACCTTTTCTTTTGTTTTGATTTCCAGCCAGTCATGAGGGAAATACCTGGATCTCATCAGGGTCATCTGTTTATCCTTCACTTCTTTTTTCTAAGAAAAACTGCTTCCTGCTGCCCTCCAATAAAACAAAACCAGAAGTAAAACAAATCAGCGTCTCTCTCTGCATCCGACACCGCGGGCCTGTATTCAATAACAGCCTCATGAGTCAGCTGCTGATTGGTCGGGAGGCCGTTTGTCGGGTTAACACCAACATATGTCAGATACATTTCTTTGTGTTGAATGATTTTATTCATCATCACAAAGAGACACGTTGTGATTTTGATGTTTTATCGTTGTTATAACATAAAGACGTTGAGACGTTGCAGTTGTTGTTTTTCCTCTGAAACGACTCCGTTTAAATCTTCAAGAAAATTCTGATCTGATGATGTCAAAAAATCTCAAACTTTGCTGACCAGACCAGTTCAATTCAGTTGTGCTTATATAGATCAATACTACAACCATCTGTCTCAACAGGCTTCAAAAACTTAAATCAGTCATAAAAGATGAATAATAGCTGTCTCCAATAACAGAAAACAATAAGTCAAACAAATGATCAACTGCAGCTTCTCTCTGAGCGGTAAACTTCTCAATAAGAAGCGGTGACATAACTAAAGAAGTGAGCGTCATGATGACAGGCTTCTGGTGCCGCAGACTGCTCCTATTTTTGGCAGTTTGACCTCCTCCTGAAAGAGCCCTTCTATTTCCAGCTTAGCCCACTCAGAGTCTTGGCAGCAAACCCAAGCAGAGGCTAAATGAGATATCACATCCCAGCCGTCTTTGTGTGACACCAACACGCTGCTGCATAATTCAGACGCCAACAGGAGCTCTTTGGCCTGCATCTTTTTTCTAGAGCGGGAGTCGTAAAAGAACCTGCAGCTCCAGATTCAAACGTGGAAAAGTCAGGCTTTTGTTCCTCTGTATGGATGATCGCGAGTCTTGAAGATGAATCGACAGATTTTAATTATCAAGCATCGGATCTTTACAGATTTGTTAATCAGTTGTCAAACACACTTGAACATCTGCGGCTGATGCTCCTGTAAATGTTGTGAACTCTGGCGGTACGACAGCAAAGGTGTGTCTAGTTTCTGATAAACTGTTTTTTTCCCTTTACTCCTCAGCAAACCACTCCCAGGAGAAAAGCAGCGAGTTTTTTTTAGCCAAACGTCTGAGCTGGTCTGGAACCTGCACGGCTTGTTTACACGGCGCTCGTCGGCCCCATGCGGCTCTGTTTTGTATGGATTTCTTATTTCTCGGTGTGAGTTTGCCTCTGTTGTGTTCACAAATATTCAGGAGTTTGACAGTGAATGCAGCGGGTGACGTTATGAGGCAGTTTAGCGGCTGCAGCGCTTTCATTTAGAGAGAAACTTTCAGCCGTGAGCGATCACATGAACCGTTCCACCAAAGGGTTTGTGCTGCTGCTTTACGTTCTTACAGTATTCTAGGGTTTATCACTTTAAAGGTGTTTAAACAACAAAAATCTGAAAAAAATCTGAATTAGCCAAAACAGCTAGCATGTAGCTGAAATATTGGCTCCAAAATAGCCTTAAAAATCTTAAATATTCCAAAATAGTCCAAAAAGCTAACAGAATGCCAATTTTTAAAACTTCAAAACTGTAACTTTTCAACATAATTCTGAATAATAAAAAGTCAGGAATATTATTCCAGAATAAATCAACTTAAACCTTAAATAACTTTCAATATTTTACTTTATGAAAATATATTTAGTCAAAATGATACAATTTAGAAATGAGCTCAAGATAACATCATTAATAACAATAAAGTAAAATGATCTGGAGGGCCGGATCCGGCCCCCGGGCCTTGACTTTGACTCGTGTGTTGTAGACGACGGTTGGTGAGATTTTTTTTTGCTGAAAACCAAACAGAACCTGACGTAGAAATCATTTTTTAAAAGTAGTTCATAGCCTTTTGCCGACGATCTGATTTTCCCTCCAAGGAGTTTTCCAGATGGGAACGCCGCTGCTCTTCCTGCTCGTCCTGCTGGCTCCCTCTGAACGCGTCTATTTCAAGATCTCAGCTCCTGCAGCGATTAAAGTCATTACCAACGCTTTACCAGCCGGTCTCACCTGGCCCCTCCCCCTACAAAGATCGCACATCCCGCCATAACTGTGCTGCTTGAACTTCCCTTCAAGGCAGCTGCTCCTGTTTCAGAGCTGGAACCATTTTTCTGTTTTATTTTAGTGAGGAGCTCAGTTTTTAGCTGCTTCTTTTCAGGAAGAGCTGCTAAAAAAACAGTTTCTGTAACGCTGCCATGAATCTGTGAAGATGGCTGAGATGTTTCCCTCCTCGTTTTCACTCCTCAGACCAGCACAGGTGTGACAGTCTGCTCTGAAGCTGCAGACAAAGATCAGGATGGACCAGTGGAAAACCGGATCTAAACTGTCACGTTATGTTAAACTGGTTCGGCAAAAACAAAATAAATCATGAAATAAGACAAAGTTTATGAAGAAATACAGTTTTACTTATCCTCAAAGTGTTCCCAGAGGTCTTTTAGAACAGTTTCTGCAAAGTTGTGGATGTAACTGTTGGTGTGGAGTATACCTGCCTTCATTTCCCATCATTCCTTTGTTTCCACTCTTTCCAGCTAGCTTACAGCCCCACAAATTCCCAACCATAACGTTAGCGGTGCATTTAATAATATCACAGCTATCCGACCGGACGGATTCCAGCTCAGACGAGGAAAACAACGACGTTCATGGATCTATTTGTCTACATTATTTCTTTTGCTCCTGATTGGGAGGAAGTCTCTGCTAACCTCTACTTGTTTCTTGATGAGGAACAAAGTGACCAAAAAATTCAAATCCTTTCATAAAAAGTTGCACCAAAGTCGTAGAGAACTCTGGATCGTCACCATGACCGACAACGCCCAGTAAAATGGACCTCACAGATAGATCCCCGGGTGGGCCCAACGTGGCTTCAGGCCAACGTCGGGCCCCAGCCAACAAGGCCAAGTGGACCCCATATGGTTTAGAAGGACGGGTTTGTCCAGAGCTTCCGTGGTGGCCCTGTTGGGAATGGAGTCGTCCCATTTCCTCCTGGTGTTCCTCATGGAACCTTTAAGGCTATGACCTGAAAGTGAACTTCAGGAGGATGTTTTCGATTATTTATTTCAAGAAATGATCTAATGTTCCCTTTATTAAGTTGTGAAATGTACCAGGTCACTGAGAGGAAAGATGAGACAGAGAACAGATGTTCTACTGGTAGCTAATAGTTCCTGCGGTACGATTACCAAAGAACGATTGTTATTTCAACGAGGGCCGTGTGTGCTGGGCTTCTTGTCACGTACGCTTAGGGGTGAGCAGAGATGAGGGGCTTCTTCTCCTTCTTTTGCTGGTAGCTGGAAGATCTTCTGGTCTTATTCTAGGATAAAATGACCCTTGAGCACAAGCTTCTGTTCATTTTGTTTAAGAGTTCCATTTTTTTCCACAACAGTCTCACTAGTGTTTTCCCACGTTGGCTTGAGTGGGCTACTCTAGCCAGCCGCCCTGTGGCGAGCTCCACCGCCCAGCAGGCTGCTGGTCTCTGGAAAGAGGGGGGGCCCACCTAAGCCAATGAGGGCAAACACAGTTTAGGCCACCATGGAAACTGCTGACAAACCCGTTCGTGGCCCACTTTTAGACCATATGGGGCCCACTTGGCCTTGCTGGCTGGGGCCAGGACAGAAGAAACCTCATGGTCCTCAAATGGTGGTCCTCACCAAATCTTGAGTGGTCAGAGTCAGCCCCCCCTGCTCCTGCCAGCAAGACAATCTACAGCTTCTTTTCCATTGTTAGGTCAGGGGTGTCCAAATCCAGGCCTCGAGGACCGGCCTCCTGCTGGTTTTCCAGAAATCCTGCCGTATCTGCTGCTGATCACCTGGATCAGGTGTGCTTATCCAATGAGAAGCTTCAATGGCAGGTTGGCTGGAAAACATCGAGGACACCGGCCCTCGAGGTCTGGGTTTGAGAATCCCTGGAAGCACCCCTAACCGGTTTCAACTGGTCTGCAGCTCTTTAGGATTCAATAAGTGGGTTCATTTAAGCAAAATGTGTGAATAAATTAGGTCATATTTGTTTTAAAGTGTAAAAAGTTTTCAATTAAGGAATGAAAACCTTCAGGATTCACAATAATTTGAATAACGAAATTCTCAGAAAAACAGTTTAATGTTATTTTCCTTCATACAAGTGAAAAATGCCACAAGAAGCTTCATAAAAAACACTAAAATACCATTTTCATTGGAGTGGGTCATTAAAAACACCTGTGAAGATCTTATTCAGAGGTTTCTTAACAGTTTAACGCCGAGCTGTCGCCAGCAACAGCAAATCTCTGATTGTTCACACAATTAACAGAATTATAACAGAATCTGCATCGATATGTAACACTTTACAACAGGTAAAAACAAAAACAGATTTGTGCTGTTAGTGATGCAAAGCTCGTCCTTGGAGCTTCAGAATCAGGAGATTTATGTCAACTGTGTAATCCAGGGGTGTCCTGGACCTCGAGGGCCGGTGTCCTGCATGTTTTCCAGCCAACCTGCTATTGAAGCTTCTCATTGGCTGAACACACCTGATCAGGTGATCAGCAGCAGATGAGTCTGGAAAACCAGCAGGAGGCCGGCCCTCGAGGCCCGACGTCACTGCTGTAGTTTGCATATCAGCTGTTTTTTCTGTTGGAATCTTGTCATTTGCCTAAACGGTTGAAGAGTTACGGTAATTCAAAGAACATCGACACTGCAGCTAAAGATCTGGCGTTAACCCCTTCATGCCTGACTTCATTTTTAATTACGGAAAAAAAAACTCAATGTTTTTCCTGTTCATGGTGATGCCAAATCAGGCCTGGATTCAATGTGAACTATTGACATACGGCATGAAGGTGTTAAAGGGTTAAAACTAGGGTCAAGTGGATTGGTTTATTGGTTTATTTTAAGCAAAGATTTTGAAAAATAAAGGACAGAGAGAGTCTCTGCCAGGAAAAGGGACGAGGTCAGCCAGAACACGACGTGACCACAGCCCAACTAGAGCCCAAAAGAACCGTAGAAATCACCGTCAACCAAGACGCAAACTAAGACGACCAAACCCCAAACTAAAATAACAAAACCCAGCAGGGTAAGACTGCTGAGGACAAAGAATGTAAAACAAAAAAGAAAAGAAATATGAAATAGAAATTTTTTTATTACTTCATTAGCTTTTATTTGATTTAGTTACATTTATAAATTAATGTCTGGGTTTCCCACAGATGATAAACTATGTAGGTTTTTACGTCCCATTGACTTGAAAACGTCTTGCCCCTGGTACAGGCCTTTTAAAATTTGAAAAAAAATCTGCCAGTGATGTTATAAAAATGGTCTTACTGGTGAAGCTCCGAATAAAAATTAACTTTCAGACTGAGCATTATAAAACAGTGAATCAAAAGTAACCCCTCATTTTGAAAGGTGAGCAATATTAAACAGGGATTATTGTTAAAAATAATCTTAAATGGTTAAATAAGATATTGTTCATTAAAATGTAAAGTTTACAAGATTTATAGATTCGTTCATTTTCAAAAGAAAAAGGGAAAAACATTTGTTAACAGTATTTAAACAGTTTAATTTTATTTTATTTTCTGTGAATTCTTGTTTCATTATCAAGTTTGTTTGATTTGCAATCTGATCGCAAAGGCATTTTTTTTTTTTTTTTAATGTCAATCTTGTAGTTCTGGATGCTCATTGGATGAAGTGATTGCTCTGTCCAATCAGAAGCGAGAAGGTGTGTCCTTAGTAAGCCTCAGGTCTCACACAGGCTGAACAGGAACAGACGAGCGAAGGAGCAGGAAGCCGATCAACGCGACCAGTTTTGGTTCAAACTAAAAGAAGTTGATGCTGAGTCTACTTCCTTTGTTTGTGGAAACACGGTACATGTAAGTACTACATGTCTGAGCTCGCTACGATGTGTGGAAATCATGCATTTGACAGAAAATGTACGCTAATTGTGCTTAGCATTAGCGCGCTAGCAATGAAGCTAATTTTTGGAACAAGCTTTCATATGTTAAGTATGTAAGACTTGGAATGTACATTTTTTTTTGGAGGACTAAAAGACACTTTTCTACAGTGGAGCAGAGGAATCCCGTCTCTTTGGACCCCGTGGGTGAACTTTGAAGTTCTCCAGAAGAGATTCTGGCTGCTGTCCAGAAGAGGGCGTGTCCTCCCGCGCAGACTCCAGTTCCTGCTTCATGTGCGCCCGGCTCTGCTGACCTGCTAACCGCACGTGGAGCCACCTGAACATCTACTGCTCTCCATCCACTAAGTTGAAGGATTCGTGAGTACGTACTCGTGTTTGATTTGATTTGCTTGGTCTGCAAGTGAAATGGTCATTTTGTTTTAGGCCACGATAAGGGCCTGCAACTTTAACAAAATTCATACGATCTGAACCGAAACAAAAAGAAAAAAGATGGGGAAGAGAATATAGAATTACTAATGTTGAATTGAACTGTGAAACTTTGCTGAATCATATTTTGTTTGTTACTACACTATTTTATCGCGATTGTGTGTTGTATTTCATTTATTTTATTTAGCATTAATTCCGTTGTCCACAAAATTAATAATTCTTAATAGGAATTTTCATTTAAATGAACCTTTTTGAGGCACCGGCAACATTATTAACCTAAAATTATAATAAGTCTAAAATCATGAATAATTTGGAACTTCAACTATAACTTGTATCTCCTGCTGAAAAAAAGTGAAATATTTAATCAATTAATAAAAGTTCTAATTATTTATTAAGTAAAATTAGTTTTCATCAAAATAAAATGTTGAAGTGATCTTTACTCAACTTAAACATTGAATTTGATAAAAACTAATCTTTTTAAATCTAACAAATTATAGAGCTTTTGTTAATTGATCCAATATTTGCATTTTACAGTGTGATAATAATGCAAAAAAATATTGTTCAATATGTTTTCAATTCATGTAATTTGGTTTAAAAAGTAAAATCTGGTAAATTTAGGTATTTTATAATATAAACCTTTGGTTATCTTACAGATGATAATGTATGGTTCTTAGATCGAGACATTTTTCCAGCAGATGTTTGTGTCTCCGTCGCCGTGCAGTCAAGACAAAACAGCTTTGGTTGTCAGGCAACGCCAAGGACACGCCATTCTTCTGCGCCGTGGCATTCAGACGCTTGTGAAACAGTGATAGCATTAAAGTAAAAAACGTGAATAAAAAGCACTGGAGGAGACAAAGGCGGAGCCTCTCAGCCTCATCGCTATTTGTCTGCTTCCATGAAAGCAGGAGGAAAACCATGACTTCTGCTTCAATAACGTCACACCTTTGGCATTGAGCAGAGAAAAAATAAATCATCACGCTCTTAAAGTATTCAGTCATCTGCATGTCTGCACACATTTCCACACAAACACGCTCAGCCAGGCTGGAGGAGACGTTCCTCCTGAAAAATACCCATTATCCTGCAGAGGAGGACTGAAAAGTCGAACGTTTGTGAAGCTCAACCTCCTCCTACCTCCTCGTCCCTCATGAGGGAGTTAGAGCTACTGCCGCTTGCTCTCGCTCAAAGGAAAGAGCGTGGAAGGTCTCCAGTCCAAAAACCTTTTCCTCCTAAAGAAATCCTTCTGGTGAAGCATCAGTCAGGAGTTAATGCAGCTCTGGAGGTTCAGACGTCATGGAGGAAGAGTTTACGAATCCCTCAGACTGCAGCAGATCTGGAGGTTCAGACGTCATGGAGGAAGAGTTTACGAATCCCTCAGACTGCAGCAGATCTGGAGCTTCATCTGCTCCCAAACCCACGATGCATGTCTGTGTTTTAGAGACGAAAGTTATTAAACTTTAGGATCATATTAACATTGTAGAAACATTTAGAACATTTTAATGGAAAAAAAAACAGAATTATGAGGCACTTTTATACATAAAATCAAAATAAAAATGTGGAGTGAGTCCCTTATTTTAAATCTTTTAAACCATAAAGAAACATCTGAGCAAAACAAGTCAACAAATGATCAAAAATGTAGATTTTCTATTATTACCAACCACTCTTTGTGCTATACTGTAACATACTATTGACATGGTGGAATTAAATTTCAATTAGTTACCAATGTGTTGTTAGTAGGCTTCTAGAAGTTAGAAGCTGGGGAAAGTATGGCTCCGCCCTCTTTTTCTATTCACTCCACTATTATTTATTTTCATGAAGTTCTCTGTTTGGTGCAGTGTGATTCATGTGTTGTCCCTTGAGAGATTCCAGGTGCTCCAGTCCTTGGCAGTGGACCTCGCCTCTGGCTTTTCTCCCGCCCCCCGCTGGCCCCCAGTTCCAGGAGGACCCCTCCTTCATTTGGACATCCTTGAGGTTTCTACTGTTTCCCTGGAATCTGTTTTTTTTTTTGTTTGTTTGTTTTTTTGTAGAAAGTTTTCCCAATAGGAGGTTCTAAGGGCAGGAATGCACATGTTAGTTTAGTCTGATTAGTTCATATTTTATGACTGATTTTATGTTTCTCAACAATTACCGATGTGAAGCCTGTTGAGACGACTGTGTTGTGTAATTGGGCTGTATGAATAAAATTGATTTGAATTTCGAATGACACGAATAAAAAAAAAGAATCCCAACAAAATAAAACTCACAAGTCTTACTGTGACAAACAATATAAATGAACTCCAAGTATAGTTTGTTTGTGGCTCGTGTTCGGTAGTAAATTCCATTCATTTGTGACTTTAATTCTCTCTGGAATCTTCCAGAAAGTACAAAACCAGAGAAATTCTTTCACATTTGAAAGTATGAAAGCAGTCTGTGAAAGGCCACTTTTTTAGTGAAAGCGAGTCTCTTTCTCCTCTCGGGTGAGAACAACACATGAAGTGTTACAGTACGTGTGAAAGTCTCACAATGGATGTGAGGCTGAAAAAGAAGTGGTTATTGCGCGTCAGCAGAGGATTGTGGGACGGATATCCAGCATTTAACCACAAGAAAAGTACATCTACACACATCAGCACAGTGTCAGTTTCTTCCTGCTGCACAGATGAAAACATTACAGAGCTGAAGATTTTCCTACAGATGAGCAGAAATCTGCCTGCTATAGACTTTGCTTGATCCTTTGCGGTTTGTTCCCATTGTGTCTGGAATGAAAATAGTCTCCATTTGTTTACCTAACATCAGGTCACAATGTGGAAAAAAGAAAAACATGGTATTTCAGCTGCAGTTTACTGCATTCTGCTTTTTTAACATGTATTAAATATGAATGTTGGAGCTAGCTGGAACAAATTATTTACAATCCACGAGTGTATATGTGTTTCTTTAGATTCATCGCACAACAGCATTGAGGCTGCATGTTGAACTGGAAAAGTTGCATTACCTGTGATAATACTGTGTGAATGCTTTTTGCTGAATGTGGTCGGTCACTGAATATGCTAATGATTGATGGATTTGCTAAAGATGCTGAAGTAGCTAAAGTATTTGAAGTTGCAGAATGTGCACAAATACGTTTTTTTTTTAACAATAAATGATAAAAATTTAGCAACATGCTAGCTTTTTTTTGGTCTAATTTGGCATTTACTGAGGTTTTTAGGGCTAATTCTGAGTTAAGCTAATATTTCAGCAACATGCTAGCTATTTTGACTAATTTAGGCTTTTTTGTTTTTTAGCTATTTTGGAGTTTAGCTAACATTGCATTCTATCTGTTTTGGCTAACTTAGGCATTTTCTTCAGTTTTTTTGGCTAATTTGGCATCAAACTAATAATTTAGTGGGCTATCAGCATTAGCTATCAGCTTTAGCATTTGGCGCAGCCTGCTCGGGTTTCCTGATGTTTTACTTATATTCGTCAAGACAATAATAAAAAGGGTCCCTTATTTTTCCCCTCCTGGGTTAATGCAGAACAGCCTTCAAACTAAGTCACAGAGACACAGAAACACAGTGGAGGCGGCTGTCATCCAGACACACCCCCTGAGTGAGATCTAAGCCCTGGTAATCCCTTAGACACCCCGGATGAGGGCCGCCGTGTCAGGTGGCGAGCAGCGAATTCTCGCGCGATGAAAGAGGGGCGGGCCACCGGTTTGCGGCTCTGAGGTTGTGGAGCTCTGATTTAATGAGCACGTCAAAAAAACAACTTCAATTTTTGGAGGTCTTAACCATGTGTCAAAATGTGACGACTTGGGAATGAAAACGTGTTGATTTGGGAATATGTAGGCATTATTTTTTAATACTGAAATACCAAAATTGGCACCGAATAGGAACCGAAACCAAAGAACCGCTTTGGTACCGGAACCGAATAAAACCCCATGGGTGCCCAACCCTACTCCTCACCGCGTAATGGCAGTTATAGCAATAGGTAAATAATGGAATTAGCATGAGATGGAGCCACAGCATTTCTAAATGATTTTCTTTTGACTTCAGGTAAAAGCATCAGTTCACCTGATCAACACCTGTCCAACACTCAGCCTGTTCACGTCTGTTTGACCATCATTCCCTCACGTTTCATTTTTTACAAACTTTTACAGAAACCTACAGCAGCATGGAGCACCGGCTGCTCAACCAATCAGAGGAATGAGTCTCTGATGAGCCATCATTTAGAGGTGACAGGAATTCTTGAGCTGCAAACACAGGGAGGGACTGAGGAGCAAAGGATGATGGGAAAACGGAGAAAAGGTTTCTGTTAAAACTCCAGAAACTTCCACTCAGTATGAACTGTAAAAGGAAAAATAATTGAAAACACAATAATAGTTATTAACATAAAGTAATTAAGATATTTATTCTATTTTACCATCTTATTTTTATAAAATATTTAAATTTTGCCTTCCTTTCCTTTATAAACGATGATTTCATTAAAAGTGGATCTGAAAGGATGTGTTTTAAAAACACTTGAAGCTCCTCAACATTTCCTTGACCCCCTTAGCCCCCCGTTGCCCCCCCGGTTCACCTCCCCGCCGTAAGCGCCTCCACTCCAACACAAACTCAAGGTTTGAGAAGGAGCTTCAAAAGATGCTTTCACTCCAAATCTCAACAAGCTTTGGAGATTTTTTAACCATCTGTTTCGTGAATAAAAATAAAAAAAATCCAGTAAAGGAAAATATTTTCAGTGGCCATCACCTGCTTTTGATTTTTAGCATTTTTCTAACATAAATCAGACTCTGAACATGAAGAATACAGACTGTAGATGGATTTTGAAATCACATTTCTGCTTTTTTCTTTGTTATTTTCACACATTTTACCACAGTTTTTTATTTACCTTTAGAATGTTCTTCATTTTTTAAGGGCCAACATTTTTGACGTTTACTAAAGAGAAATATAAGGAAGTATAATTTGTTATTACTGAATAAATTAAAGCTTTATTTAAAAAAAAAAATGAAAAATACAGATTGAACAGAGCCCTCAACCGAATACAGGAACAGTCCAAATGCATCATTTACGCTAATTTAACTTTTACTTCTGCAGTCCTGCAGGAAATGGAGAACTCTTCACCGTGATTTCACGACCTTTGATTATCTGCAACACTCAAAGATCCAACAGGTTTGTCGATCCTCGGCTCGCCATCCAGCGGTCTGTGATCCGGAGCATTAAGCTAAAACATCGTTAGAGGCTGCAGGTCAAACCGCTTACAGCAGAAATTCAGACTCAAATCTCAGAGCATTTCTTCATAAACCTCCACATGCTTCAGTCGGACCAGATTAATCCAGACAGGATCTGCAGGAAACGCTGAGCTGATCGGCACAAATCTAAAGCAACACAACTGTTGTGAACGGAGACAATTCTCTACGACTGAAGTTCACAGCAACAACAGAACGAGCGTCTGTGAGAGAATGAGGACCGCTGAGTTATGTCCACTTGCTGGAAACGAACCCAAAACAAAGAAGAAGTTCATGTATTTGTCGATTGTGTGTTTGGTTGCATTGTGTGTTCATTCTATAATTGCTGTGTAGCATCAGATAAATGGAACTTCTTAAAAACTTCCCTAAAAACGGCGGAGTTACAGAAGAAGTGGGTCAATAACGGCGACATCGCTCCAATCACAGCCAGCGATGACTGGGGAGAGCGGATCACGGACGCCACCTGTTCTGACCACAACTACTGTTCTACTACGGAGCCGGCTGCCCAGGATTTAGCCTGAGCCAAAATGAAGACCTGCGCTCTGGACGAGCAAATGAAAGAGATGCTACAAGGAACAAGTTAGCTGTGTAACGGTTTGTTCCCTCTGGTGATGACATCGGGTTTGTACACGGGAAGCAGTAAATGTGTGTTTTATTACACAAAAACACAACGGATTGGTGATTAGCACAGCATGCTAACTCCGCTGCTTTTGGACACCCCTACCTCTTCAAATACCCCTTCAATTGGAGGGGGAGAATTGGGATTTGGCCTTTAGGTTTTTTTACAGAGATGATTAGGCAATATTTTTTAACAAGTGTACTTCCATATGCTAATTTACTGTCATTGTTTGGAGTCAGACATGCTTTTTTACATGGCTGACATGAACGCTGCGACGACAAATGACCAAAACACAAGTTCATATCCAGCTGCTGTCCTTCTGGGTCCAGATTTATTCATTGTGACTTGAGGAAGCTCCAGAAGACATGAAATAAACTCTAAAGACTCTAAAGGACATTTTCATGTAAACAACAACATTCTGCTGTCGACGCTCCAAACAGGAAGTGACTGAGCGGTCTGACACTGAGCCGGAAAGTCACATGCTTTTAACTATTTTGCATATTTATGTATTTTATTTTGTATAATTCTGAGGGGCGGAGCCTTATGTTACTATATTGTAACAAAAAGAGATCAAGCAGAGAAGATGGAAAGTTAAGACACAAATGACAAAAGGGACGAGAAGAAAAGACGTTTAACAGTTATGAAGCTAGTTTTCTTGCTTTCTTTTTTTTTTTTTTGGTGAATATGGCCAACAAGGTACGTGTTTTCATTTTTTGCTCATTTAATTTCTTATAGCGAAATTTGTATTAAAGTTATTTATTTGTGTTAGTTTGACGGTGATATTGTGGACAAAGAAGAGGATTAAAGTCATCAGGACAACAAACCGCTGTCCTACTTCGACAATCCTCATATAGACTTTAATTAAGAAAGCAGAAAATGGACAACCTGGCTTTTTTTTGCCCATTTTCTTGTGATAACGACATCTACTTTGTTATTACAAGAATTTGTTTTTCATGTGAGAAGAGAACAAGTCCTAAGTGGCGCGTAGTCATTCCCTTCTGAACCGTAACCATGTAAACAGGCCTGATCCCCTCGTCTGGCCACTGATCAATCAGTGAACTGCAGCCGTCTGCGCAGCTGCAGCCGACCCAACCTTCTCCTCAAATGACCACGACTGATTGTTTATGACCAACTCCATCAGACAATCTCTGTCTCCACGATTGAAGTCACCAATTATGAATCAGTTCTTCTGGTGTTTCACATTTTCTGAGTCTGAATTGTAGAAAAATAAAAAGTATATTCTTCAGTATCGGGTCATAACCAAATTAGCTATCCTGTGATAACGAGATAGTACAGGTCGTTATCACGAGAAAATGAAAACAACAAATGCTGTTCTCAGCTTCTGTAGCAGAATTGAGTAAAAATGTCTCTAAAACGAGATTTAAATCTTTACTGGGATCTTAAATCCTCATTAAGGTGTTTTACAGAGAAAACATCTTTGGTTCCGACATTTTTTCGGTGAGTATTTCTGACCTCCAGGACTGACTCCAGGTTCTGTTCATCACATCAGCTTTAATTAGAAGGTGAGCTGATGAAATAGTAATGACGCGGGGGGTGTATTTTTGTCCTGACCCCAGCCCCCATAAGGCACGGCGGTGTCTGACTTCCTCCAGAGTCGCACGTCCCGAAGGACAGTCAGCCACGGAGCTGCTGAACGAAGCCAAATTAGACAGACTATAGGTGTCAGATCACCTGGGAAAACCGGGAGAAACATAACAGACGAAAAGAGGGATAAACTCTTCCTTCTTTCTGTTGTATCTTCTATTTCTCGTGTCAAAGTCAAGGCCCGGGGGCCGGATCCGGCCCTCCAGGTAATTCTCTCCGGCCCTCCAGATCATTTTATTGTATTTTTATTAATGATGTTATCTTGTGCTCATTTCTAACTTGTATAATTTTGACTTAATATATTTTTGTAAAGTAAAATATTTAAAGTTATTTAAGGTTTAAGTTGATTTATTCTGGAATAATATTCCTGCCTTTTTATTATTCAGAATTATGTTAAAAAGTTACAGTTTTAAAGTTTTAAAACTTGGCATTCTGCAGCTTTTTGGACTATTTTAGCATTTACTGACATTTTTTAGGCTGTTTGGAGTTTAGCTAACCTTTTAGCTACATGCTAGCTGTTTTGGCTAATGGGCTTTTGTTTAAGTGTTTTAGGCTGTTTTGGAGTAAGTTTAATATTTACATGTTAGCTCTCTTGGCTAATTTAGGCTATTTCAAAGTTGTTTTTTTTTCCAGCTACATACTAGTTGTTTTGGCTAACCTAAGTTTTTAAGGCTAATTTGGCATTTAGCTAATATTTTAGCTGGCTATTAACTTCAACATCTTCAGCTATCAGCTTCAGCTTTTCAGCTATCTATTTCAACATCTTCAGCTATCAGCACTAGCATCTTCAGCAGCCAAATTCATCTTCCAGCATTCACACTAGCATTATCCCAGGTAATGTTATATCAGTCGCGGGCCGTCAGGGCCTGCAAGGCCTTCTCT